>NC_074700.1:28385122-28420122 GCF_029448725.1 Salvelinus fontinalis | reverse complement strand
TGGATAGAGAGATGGATGGAGAGATGGATAGAGAGATGGATAGAGAGATGGATAGAGAGATGGATAGAGAGATGGATAGAGAGATAGATGGAGAGAGAGATGGATAGAGAGATAGATGGAGAGATGGAGAGAGAGATGGAGAGAGAGATGGATGGAGAGATGGATGGAGAGAGAGATGGAGAGATAGATGGAGAGATAGATGGAGAGATTGATGGAGAGATAGATGGAGGGATGGATGGAGAGATGGATGGAGAGATGGAGAGATAGATGGATGGATAGAGAGATAGATGGAGAGATAGATGGAGAGATAGATGGAGAGATGGATAGAGAGATAGATGGAGAGATAGAGATGAGAGTTGGAGTACAAGGAGAAACACGGGTAAGTGGGAGTGAAGTAAAGAGGAGAGAGGAAGGGGGAGTATAGAGTCAGATGTACGGATAGTAACATATAGTACTAACAGACAGTAGTAGCAGATAGTAAATAGTAGGAACTTCACTGGACTTCATGCAAACTGGAAACCATATATCCCGAGGCTGCATTTATTGTAGCTGGGGATTCTAACAAAGCTAATCTGAGAACAAGGCTAAACTAAATTCTATCAGCATATCGATTGCAGTACACGAGCGAGTACACGAGCCATTGCTACTCTAACTTCCGCGATGCATACAAGGCCCTCCCCCGCCTTCCTTTTGGCAAAGTCTGACCATGACTCCATCTTGTTGCTCCCCTCCTATAGGCAGAAACTAAAACAGGGAACGCCTGTGTTTAGGTCTATCCAACGCTGGTCTGACCAATCGGATTCCACGCTTCAAGATTGCTTCGATCACGTGGTTGCCTCGGACAATAACATTGACGTATACGTTGACTCAGTGAGCGAGTTTATAAGGAAGTGATTAGGAGATGTTGTACCCACTGTGTTACTATTAAAACCTTCCCCAACCAGAAACCGTGGATTGATGACAGCATTCGTGCAAAACTGAAAGCAAGTACCACTGCATTTAATCAAGGCAAGGTGACTGGAAACAGCGTAGTTATTCCCTCTGCAAGACATTCAGTACAGAGACAAAGAAGAGTCGCAATTCAACGGCTTAAACACGAGACGTATGTGGCAGGGTCTACAGACAATTACGGATTACAAAAAGAAAAACCAGCCCCGTCGCGGACATCGACGTCTTGCTTCCAGACAAATTAAACAACTTCTTTGCTCGCTTTGAGGATAATACAGTGCCACCGACACGGCCCGCTACCAAAACCTGCGGACTCTCCTTCACCGCGGCCAACGTGAGTAAAGCATTTAAACGTGTTAACCCTCGCAAGGCTGCCGGATCAGACAGCATCCCTAGCCGCGTCCTCGGAGCATACGCAGACCAGCTGGCTGGTGTGTTTACAGACATATTCAATCAATCCCTATCCCAGTCTGTTGTCCCCACATGCTTCAAGAGGGCCACCATTGTTCCTGTTCACAAGAAAGCTAAGGTAACTGAACTAAATGACTACCTCCCCGTAGCACTCACTTCCGTCATCATGAAGTGCTTTGAGAGACTAGTAAAGGACCATATCACCTCCACCCTACCTGACACCCTAGACCCACTTCAATTTGCATACCGCCCCAATAGGTCCACAGACGATGCAATCGCCATCACACTGCACACTGCCCTAACCCATCTGGACAAGAGAAATACCTATGTAAGAATGATGTTCATTGACTACAGCTCAGCATTCAACACCATAGTACCCTCCAAGTTCATCATCAAGCTGGAGGCCCTGGGTCTCAACCCTGCCCTGTACAACTGGGTCCTGGACTTCCTGACGGGCCGCCTCCAGGTGGTGAAGGTAGGACACAGCATCTCCACCCCGCTGATCCTCAACACTGGGGCCCCACAAGGGTGCGTTCTCAGCCCTCTCCTGTACTCCCTGTTCACCCACGACTGCGTGACCGAGCACGCCCCCAACTCCACTAGCACAGGGAGGCGGCTGCCTACCTACAGACTTGATATCATTGGTCGCTTTAATAAACGGAACACTCGTCCCTTTAAAACTTCTTGAGAATACAGGGGGTGCTGTTTCGCATTAGCATAATTGCCTCTACAGATTAAACTGCCTCTTATTCAATTATTGCTGTTACTATATGCATATAACCATATACCATTGGATAGAAAACAAGCTATGGTTTCTAAAACCGTTCCAATTTTGTCTCTGAGTGAAACACAGGTCATTTCACAGCACTTTCCCTGAGCCAGAAGAAGATTGCAAGATGTGTATGCTCGCTTCAACGCTCTGCCTATATATGGTCATGCCACCTATGACCCGAAACACACTTCATTCTTCTTCCTCTGGGTGTCAGGAAGTTGTCAGAGGAGAAATTTTTTGTTTATCTTGTACTGACGTGAAATAAGACCTATTTCTTTAGCGTGACCGACAACTTCCGGTTTTCTGAGACGCGCGTTTTAGAGGTGCCATTGTCTTTTGTTATGCTGACGTTACGGATGAAAACTATCTCCGTCTCGAAGTTTGTTTGATACATGTGACCATATCACCGTAATGTATGTTTTTTCAATATAGTTTAATCAGATTATTAGAATTTTTTCGGGAGTTTTGCCGTGTTCCGTTCTGTGAGTTTTTTAACTTTGGACAGGGACCGTGCCAGTCGACCAGTACCCAGGCTAAATGAAGAGGGGAAGTTGCCATTGTGAATGGATTGAACGACTCATCAGGACTAAGGACACCTTGATCAACATTCTGATGAAAGATCAGCAATAGTAAGACCCAATTTACGATGTTATTTCATATATCTGTCGTGCATGTGAACTGGTCGGGCGCGTCCAGCTGGTTCTGGCTGGCCTGGTTATGCTAATTTAGCGCTACATTTTGTTTTCGCTATAAAACATTTAAAAAATCTGAAATATTGTTTGGATTCACCAGATGTTGGGCTTTCAATGTCTGTACGCTGTGTATTTTTTTCTGAAATGTTTTAAGACAAGTAATTAGTTATATAACGTTGGTCTCTGTAATTGTTCTAGCTGCATCAGCACTATATCAGATTGCAGCTGCAATGTAGAACTGTGATTTATACCTGAAAAATGCACATTTAAAAAAAAAAAACTATGCTATACCATAAATATGTTATCAGACTGTCATCTTATGAATTTGTTTGTTGGTTAGTGGCTATCAATATCTTAGTTTAGCCGAATTGGTGATAGCACCTGATGGAGTAAGAAACTGTTGGAGTAAGAAAATGGTGTCTTTTGCTAACGTGTTTAGCTAATAGATTTACATATTGTGTCTTCCCTGTAAAACATTTAAAAAATCTGAAATGGTGGTTTTATTTACAAGATCTGTGTCTTTCATTGGGTGTCTTGGACTTGTGATTTAATGATATTTAGATGCTACTATTTAATTGTGACGCTATGCTAGCGATGCTAATCAGTGTGGGGGTGTGGGGGGTGCTCCCGGATCCGGGTTAGGTACTCTGTAGAGGTTAATAATGTCACTTTAAGAATGTTTACATATCTCACAATACACATCTCATGTATATAATGTATCCTTCACTATCTATTCTTTACTATCTATTGCATCTGAGCCGCTCTGTCACTGCTCATCCATATATTTTATACTTATATATTCTCATCCCGTTCCTTTACTAGATTGTGTGTATTAGGTTTTGTTGTGGAAATGTTAGATATTACCTGTTAGATACTGATACACTGTCAGATCTAGAAGCATTTCACTACACTCACAATAACATCTGCTAACCATGTGTATGTGACCAATAACATCTGATAACCATGTGTATGTGACCAATAACATCTGCTAACCATGTGTATGTGACCAATAACATCTGCTAACCATGTGTATGTGACCAATAACCTCTGCTAACCATGTGTATGTGACCAATAACATTGGATTTCATGTGATAGTAGTCACAGAGAGTTTTCACAGAGAGTAGTCACAGAGAGTAGTCACATAGAGTAGTCACAGAGAGTAGTCACAGAGAGTAGTCACAGAGAGTTGTCACAGAGAGTTGTCACAGAGAGTAGTCCCAGTGAGTTGTCACAGAGAGTAGTCCCAGTGAGTTGTCACAGAGAGTAGTCCCAATGAGTTGTCACAGAGAGTAGTCACAGAGAGTAGTCACAGAGAGCTTTCACAGAGAGTAGTCACAGAGAGTAGTCACAGAGAGTAGTCACAGAGAGTAGTCACAGAGAGCTTTCACAGAGAGTAGTCACAGAGAGTAGTCACAGAGAGTAGTCACAGAGAGTAGTCACAGAGAGTAGTCACAGAGAGTTGTCACAGAGAGTAGTCCCAGTGAGTAGTCACAGAGAGTAGTCACAGAGAGTAGTCACATAGAGTAGTCACAGAGAGCTTTCACAGAGAGTAGTCACAGAGAGTAGTCACAGAGAGTAGTCACAGAGAGTAGTCGCAGAGAGTAGTCGCAGAGAGTTGTCGCAGAGAGTTGTCACAGAGAGTAGTCACAGAGAGTAGTCACAGAGAGTAGTCACAGAGAGTAGTCACAGAGAGTTGTCACAGAGAGTTGTCACAGAGAGTTGTCACAGAGAGTAGTCGCAGAGAGCTTTCACAGAGAGTAGGAGCAGTACAGTAGAGCAGTACAGTAGAGCAGTACAGTAGAGCAGTACAGTAGAGCAGTACAGTAGAGCAGTACAGTAGAACAGTACAGTAGAGCAGTACAGTAGAGCAGTACAGTAGAGCAGTACAGTAGAGCAGTAGACAGAGGAGCATAAACCTCTACTACACTACAGAACACATCAATATTACATTCACATGGAATAGAGAGCAGAGGATCACAAGTGTGTGTTTGTGTGCGAGTGTGTGTGAGCGACCATGTTTGTGTGTGTGTTTGGCCCATAAAGGAATATTATCCCCAGTGTAGTCCTGCTAGCTATCTCAGGAACATTAGTCCTGCTAGCTAACTCAGGGACATTAGTCCTGCTAGCTGACTCAGGGACATTAGTCCTGCTAGCTAACTCTGGAACATTAGTCCTGCTAGCTAACTCAGGGACATTAGTCCTGCTAGCTAACTCAGAAACATTAGTCCTGCTAGCTAACTAAGGAACATTAGTCCTGCTAGCTAACTAAGGAACATTAGTCCTGCTAGCTAACTCAGGAACATTAGTCCTGCTAGCTAACTCAGGAACATTAGTCCTGCTAGCTATCTCAGGAACATTAGTCCTGCTAGCTAACTCAGGAACATTAGTCCTGCTAGCTAACTCAGGAACATTAGTCCTGCTAGCTAACTCAGGAACATTAGTCCTGCTAGCTAACTCAGGGGCATTAGTCCTGCTAGCTAACTCAGGAGCATTAGTTCTGCTAGCTAACTCAGGAAAATTAGTCCTGCTAGCTAGCAGGAACATTAGTCCTGCTAGCTAACTCAGGAACATTAGTTTTGCTAGCTAACTCAGGAACATTAGTTTTGCTAGCTAACTCAGGGACATTAGTCCTGCTAGCTAACTCAGGGACATTAGTCCTGCTAGGTAACTCAGGAACATTAGTTCTGCTACCTAACTCAGGGACATTAGTCCTGCTAGCTAACTCAGGGACATTAGTCCTGCTAGGTAACTCAGGAACATTAGTTCTGCTACCTAACTCAGGGACATTAGTCCTGCTAGCTAACTCAGGAACATTAGTCCTGCTAGCTAACTCAGGAACATTAGTCCTGCTAGCTATCTCAGGAACATTAGTCCTGCTAGCTGACTCAGGAACATTAGTCCTGCTAGCTAACTCAGGAACATTAGTCCTGCTAGCTAACTCAGGGACATTAGTCCTGCTAGCTAACTCAGGGACATTACATTAGCTACATTATTTAACACTAGTATGGACCAGGGAAACATTACATTAGCTACATTATTTAACACTAGTATGGACCAGGGAAACATTACATTAGCTACATTATTTAACACTAGTATGGACCAGGGAAACATTACATTAGCTACATTATTTAACACTAGTGTGGACCAGGGAAACATTACATTAGCTACATTATTTAACACTAGTGTGGACCAGGGAAACATTACATTAGCTACATTATTTAACACTAGTGTGGACCAGGGAAACATTACATTAGCTACATTATTTAACACTAGTATGGACCAGGGAGACCCAGTCACTAAATCATACTAGGATTGGGAGTAACAGAGAGTGAAGTGGTAGTGGGAGGAAAGGAGAGGGAAGAAGAGAGGAAGAGGTAGGGAGAGAGGGAAGGAGAGGGAGAGATGGAGGAGGGGATAGAGGGGGGGAGGAAGAGAGGGTTGGAGGGAAGGAGAGGGAGAGACGGAGGAGGGGATAGAGGGGGGGAGGAAGAGAGGGTTGGAGGGAAGGAGAGGGAGAGACGGTGAGATGAGGAGGGGATAGAGGGGGGGAGGAAGAGAGGGAGGGAGGGAAGGAGAGGGAGAGATGGAGGAGGGGATAGAGGGGGGGAGGAAGAGAGGGAGAGAGGGAAGGAGAGGGAGAGATGGAGGAGGGGATAGAGGGGGGGAGGAAGAGAGGGAGGGAGGGAAGGAGAGGGAGAGATGGAGGAGGGGATAGAGGGGGAGAGGAAGAGAGGGAGGGAGGGAAGGAGAGGGAGAGATGGAGGAGGGGATAGAGGGGGGGAGGAAGAGAGGGAGGGAGGGAAGGAGAGGGAGAGATGGAGGAGGGGATAGAGGGGGGGAGGAAGAGAGGGTTGGAGGGAAGGAGAGGGAGAGACGGAGGAGGGGATAGAGGGGGGGAGGAAGAGAGGGAGAGAGGGAAGGAGAGGGAGAGACGGTGAGATGAGGAGGGGATAGAGGGGGGGAGGAAGAGAGGGAGGGAGGGAAGGAGAGGGAGAGATGGAGGAGGGGATAGAGGGGGGGAGGAAGAGAGGGAGAGAGGGAAGGAGAGGGAGAGATGGAGGAGGGGATAGAGGGGGGGAGGAAGAGAGGGAGGGAGGGAAGGAGAGGGAGAGATGGAGGAGGGGATAGAGGGGGAGAGGAAGAGAGGGAGGGAGGGAAGGAGAGGGAGAGATGGAGGAGGGGATAGAGGGGGAGAGGAAGAGAGGGAGAGAGGGAAGGAGAGGGAGAGACGGTGAGATGGAGGGGAGGGAGGGAGGAAGAGAGGGAAGGAGAGGAAGAGAGGGAGAGGAAGAGAGGGAGAGAAGGAAAGTGAGAGAGGAGGGAGGAGGAAGGGTAGAAGGAGTGCAGTGTAGGCAGGACCAATGAGAGGCAGTCAATACATACTATTATGATGGATGACAGAACACAGCCTCAGAATAAACCAGAGTCATGATTCAACAGTGACTAGCAATACGTTTCTTCACCTGGGAACTATACACACACACACACACACACACACACACACACACACACACACACACACACACACACACACACACACACACACACACGAGTCCCCACAAACACTGTACAACAACACCATTGCATATTAACTGACATTTCCTTATGTCACTGCTACGTCACTAAATTGCCCTGTAGTGTGGCTAGTACATACCCTTACGTCTCCTTGCCCGTGTGAACTCTCCGACAGTCTGTGAGTCAGTTCTCTCCAAGCCCAGGGGTTTTGGGTGCAGGGAGATGGGGCTGAAACCTGATTTTGTTCAACATAAACAATGTCTAGATGTATAGATTTGACCTTATGTACAATGTACATCAGTGTCCATCAGACATAAGATCCAGATCATAACATAGCAGCAGCCCGTTGAAGCCCAAGCCCAAGCCACTGAACAGATGACCTTTGACCCTATGACATCACCCCAGAGCACTACACCCCGTCATGATCAGACCCGCTGAATGACAACAGTGACAGCAACACATGGCTTCCCACCAAAAAAGGCCAGGAGGAAGAACCGATAGATGAGATGACGGTTGGTTACAGCTGTGAAGCAGCACAATGAAGCAACGTTGATTCACACACACAAAAAACACCAAGGAACCCCAAAGCAGTAAACACCTTGAAAGCAAAATGGAGAACGACCAAACCAACACAAGTCCAAACAGCCTGTACAGCAGACTAACAGCCTGTACAGCAGACTAACAGCCTGTACAGCAGACTAACAGCCTGTACAGCAGACTATCAGCCTGTACAGCAGACTATCATCCTGTACAGCAGAGCAGACTAACAGCCTGTACAGCAGAGCAGACTAACAGCCTGTACAGCAGAGCAGACTAACAGCCTGTACAGCAGACTAACAGCCTGTACAGCAGACTAACAGCATGTACAGCAGACTAACAGCCTGTACAGCAGAGCAGACTAACAGCCTGTACAGCAGAGCAGACTAACAGCCTGTACCTCAGAGCAGACTATCAGCCTGTACAGCAGACTAACAGCCTCTACAGCAGACTAACAGCCTGTACAGCAGACTATCAGCCTGTACAGCAGACTAACAGCCTGTACAGCAGAGCAGACTAACAGCCTGTACAGCAGACTAACAGCCTGTACAGCAGACTAACAGCCTGTACAGCAGAGCAGACTAACAGCCTGTACAGCAGACTATCAGCCACTGGCTGCTGCCTATGCTGTACATAAACACATGATCGTAAGCAGACATGGATGGTATAGCAGCATGGACACCCTTCCATACATAAACACTTACCTTTCCGGGGTTTGAGGTTGCGGTGAATGGGTGGTGGTTGAGTGGCTCTCACTCCTCCCCCTTCTCCCCCTCCTCCCCCGGTGGTGTGTCTGCGAGATGGGCGTGTGTGGGGCTTGTGGGGGGAGGAGCGGAACCCCAGGTGTGCAGGCGGGGGTACCTGTCTCCCCAGAGAAGGCAATTCTCCAAGGCATGGGGTCATAGTGACATAGTTAGAATCCTGGGAGGTGAGGTCGGGGAAGGAGGCGGGAGGTAGGGAGACGAGGGAGGTGGGGTCGGGGAAAGAGGGGGGAGGTAGGGAGACGAGGGAGGTGGGGTCGGGGAAAGACGGGGGAGGTAGGGAGACGAGGGAGGTGGGGTCGGGGAAAGAGGGGGGAGGTAGGGAGACGAGGGAGGTGTCGGTGGCGTTCATGGGAACATAGTTCTCATCGACATCTTGCTTTCCTGGACACATTCCACCTAATGGTACCATGCCTTTATTCATCTGGTGGTGGTGGTGGCGGGGGGGGAGAAGGGGGGGAGAAGGGGGAGAGAAAGAGAGACAGATGAGAAAGGGGAACTATTTTAAGTGAGAAGTGGGCATTGGTCTGAAGCTGAAAAAAAAAGCACCACAATGCCTATTCCACCCATGCTCTACCAAGGTTTTCCAGCACCACAATGCCTATTCCACACATGCTCTACCAAGGTTTTCCAGCACCACAATACCTAGGGCTCCCGAGCGTTGTACCAGATCTTCAATTTCTTGGCAATTTCTCGCATGGAATAGCCTTCATTTCTCAGAACGAAAAGACTGACGAGTTTCAGAAGAAAGTTCTTTGTTTCTGGACATTTTGAGCCTGTAATTGAACCTTCAAATGCTGAAGCTCCAGATACTCAACTAGTCTAAAGAAGGCCAGTTTTATTGCTTCTTTAATCAGAACAACTGTTTTCAGCTGTGCTAACATGATTGCAAAAGGGTTTTCTAATGATCAATTAGCCTTTTAAAATGATAAACTTGGATTAGCTAACACGTGCCATTGGAACACAGGAGTGATGGTTGCTGATAATGGGCCTCTGTACACCTATGTAGATATTCCATAAAAAAACTGCTGTTTCCAGCTACAATAGTCATTTACAACATTAACAATGTCTACACTATATTTCTGATCAATTTTATGTTATTTTAACCTGATGAGGACAGAGGGCGCTGTTGTCACTTTGGGGGAAAAACGTGCCCAATTTAAACGGCCTCGTACTCAATTCTTGCTCGTACAATATGCATATTATTATTACTATTGGATAGAAAACACTCTCTAGTTTCTAAAACCGTTTGAATTATATCTGTGAGTGAAACAGAACTCATTTGGCACAAACTTCCTGACCAGGAAGTGGAAAGTCTGAAATCGATGCTCTCTTCTGGGTCATGCCTATAAATGGGCATGATACCTATTAGTATACATGCACGTCATACACCTTCCCCTGGATGTCAAGATGCAGTGAGAGAAGAAATGGAGTGTTTATCTTGGTCTACGTCTAATACGTCCTCTTGGAATGACGTGTCACCGATTTCTTGTTTTCAGGAAGGCGCGAGGAGGACAGTGGGATTGCCTTTTGAAAAGCTGTCGTTATAGGCGACTACTATCTCCGGCTTTGATTTTATTTGATACATGTGACCATATCATCGTAAAGTATGTTTTTTCAATATAGTTTTATTAGATTTTTGAAATTTATTCGGGACGTTAGGCGTCACATGCCTTTGTCACATGCCTTTGTTCAGAAAGGAGAGCTTCGCGCCACTTGGCCAGTGTGCTTGCTAATTCAAGAGGGAAAAACGATGTTCTAAATCCAAACAACGACTGTTCTGGACAAAGGACCCCTTGTACAACATTCTGATGGAAGATCACCAAAAGTAGGACCCATTTTGTGATGCTATTTCATATATCTGTCGAACTGTTTACTAGTAGTTTTGCGCACAGGTTTTGGCCACTCTCTCGCTATAACATAAGCCTTATGTCGTAATGAAGATATTTTTAGAATTCTAACACTGCGATTGCATTAAGAACTAGTGCATCTATCATTTCCTATACAACATGTATTTTTTTGTAATGTTTATGAATAGCTATTTGGTCAGAATAGGTGAGAGTCTAATAGAAATATCCGCACATTCTGGGAAAAAGAAGCTACGTTAGCATAATGGATAACCACTGATTTCAGCTCTAAATATGCACATTTTCGAACAAAACATAAGTGTATGTATAACCTGATGTTATAGGACTGTCATCTGAGGAAGGTTTATGAAGGTTAGTGAAAATTAATATCTTTTGCTGGTTTATTCGCTAACGCTAACGTGCCTATTGCTATCGCTAACGTGCCTTGATGAATGAATGCGGTAGTGTGGTAGGCTATTGTGGTAAGCTAATATAATGCTATATTGTGTTTTCGCTGTAAAACACTTAAAAAATCTGAAATATTGGCTGGATTCACAAGATGCTTGTCTTTCATTTGCTGTACACAATGCATTTTTCAGAAATGTTTTATGATGAGTATTTAGGTATTCCATGTTGGTCTCTATAATTACTCTGGCTGCTTCGGTGCTATTTTTGACTGTAGCTGTGATGGTAGCTGCAATGTAAAACTGATTTATACCTCAAATATGCAAATTTTTCAAACAAAACATAGATTTATTGAATAACATGTTATAAGACTGTCATCTGATGAAGTTGTTTCTTGGTTAGTTTGGTTGGTTCTTGGTTAGTTAGGTTGGCTTTGTGCATGCTACCTGTGCTGTGAAAAATGTCTGTCCTTTTTTGTATTTGGTGGTGAGCTAACATAAATATACGTGCTGTTTTCGCTGTAAAACATTTAAAAAATCGGACATGTTGGCTGGATTCACAAGATGTGTACCTTTCATTTGCTGTATTGGACTTGTTAATGTGTGAAAGTTAAATATTTCTAAAAAATATATTTTGAATTTCGCGCTCTGCCTTTTCAGTGGAATGTGGGAGGAGTTCCGCTGGCGGAACGCTGGAGCAGTAAAGGTTTTAATGGACAAAAATGTTTGCTTTTCAAACACAATGTTTGAACATGCACTCAACATACAGTACATCCAGTTTTACTGGATGTAAACACAGCAATAAAACACATAGGCTGATATGTAGTAGAAGTCTATTTTATTGAAGTATTCATTGTGGTTGATCAGTGGAGAGGATGATAAGGGAGTGGAGAGGATGAGGGAGTGGGTAGGTTGATGAGGGAGTGGGTAGGGTGATGAGGCAGTGGGTAGGATGATGAGGCAGTGGGTAGGGTGATGAGGCAGTGGGTAGGCTGATGAGGCAGTGGGTAGGCTGATGAGGCAGTGGGTAGGGTGATGAGGCAGTGGGTAGGATGATGAGGGAGTGGGTAGGGTGATGAGGCAGTGGGTAGGCTGATGAGGCAGTGGGTAGGGTGATGAGGCAGTGGGTAGGGTGATGAAGGAGTGGGTAGGGTGATGAGGCAGTGGGTAGGTGATGAGGCAGGGGGTAGGGTGATGAGGCAGTGGGTAGGGTGATGAGGCAGTGGGTAGGCTGATGAGGCAGTGGGTAGGATGATGAGGCAGTGGGTAGAGTGATGAGGCAGTGGGTAGAGTGATGAGGCAGTGGGTAGGGTGATGAGGCAGTGGGTAGAGTAATGAGGCAGTGGGTAGGGTGATGAGGCAGTGGGTAGGATGATGAGGCAGTGGGTATGGTGAGGAGGCAGTGGGTAGGTAATGAGGCAGTGGATAGGTGATGAGGCAGTGGGTAGGTGATGAGGCAGTGGGTAGGATGATGAGGCAGTGGATAAGGTGATGAGGCAGTGGGTAGGATGGTGAGGCAGTGGGTAGGATGATGAGGCAGTGGGTAAGGTGATGAGGCAGTGGGTAGGATGGTGAGGCAGTGGGTAAGGTGATGAGGCAGTGGGTAGGATGGTGAGGCAGTGGGTAGGATGATGAGGCAGTGGGTAGGTGGTGAGGCAGTGGGTAGGATGATGAGGCAGTGGGTAAGGTGATGAGGGAGTGGGTAGGGTGATGAAGCAGTGGGTAGGTGGTGAGGCAGTGGGTAGGTGATGAGGCAGTGGGTAGGATGATGAGGCAGTGGGTAGGATGATGAGGCAGTGGGTAGGGTGATGAGGCAGTGGGTAGAGTGATGAGGCAATGGATAGGTGGGTGAGATATTGTCACTATAATTGCACAATGGAACTGTACGTGATTTGTATGTGAACTGCAGTCCAATCAGAAGCCCTTTTCAATAATCATCTGACCTGTTTATGTAACGGATGTGAAATGGCTAGCTAGTTAGCGGGTGCGCGCTAGTAGCATTTCAATCAGTTACGTCACTTGCTCTGAGACTTGAAGTAGGGTTTCCCCTTGCCCTGCAAGGGCCGTGGCCTTTGTGGAGCGATGGGTAACGATGCTTCGTGGGCGACCGTTGTTGATGTGTGCAGAGGGTCCCTGGTTCGCGCCCGTGTCGGGGCGAGGGGACGCCGTAAAGTTATACTGTTACATTTAGTTGGCGGTGAACCATGTAGCCATTGAGGGCAGCAGTGTTGATCAGATGGAAAACATATCGTCTTATACCACATTCCTAGCTGTTTATCGTGGCCGCCTTATCCACTGCCCCTATTTTGACGTTATAGTCAAGCACACAGTCTGGTTTGATTTTTTTCTCTCCCGTCAGGTTGTCCACCTTTCCCTGTGGCCGACATGGACGTCTCGTTTGTCATGCCACTGTACTGCCAGCTGTTGACCTTTCTCCTTGAACTCCACCTCCCCCTTCTGCATCTTCCTGTTCCTGCTTCCGGCATGCCCTTCCTGTTCGACTGGACTGTGGAGAGCAGAAGCTGGAAGAGTGTGGGACTTTTGCACCAATTGTCCACATACAAAGTGTGTCCCTTGCTGAGATGAGGAACCAGCATGGTCATCACCGTGGACCTGGACACCCCAAGCCCTCATAATGTTGGATGTCAGTGGTGGACCCAGTGTAAACTATAATGTCCTGGTCAAATCCTGTCTTCACGTCGCAAATAACAAAGACCTTGACCCCAAAACCTGTGCCTTTTGGAGGGAATATATTGACGGAACGCCAACCTACCCTTCCATTACATCAGGGACTCATCAATGCATAGGTCCTTGTACGGCACAAAGACCCGATCAAATGCTGATGTCAGGCTGATAAGAACATTTCTTATTTTGTATAACGGGTCACTTAAGATGGCAGTAGCATTGTTGAGGAAACGCAGGCATCTCAGCAGAACTAGGAAGCGGTCTTGGGAAAAGAGGGTGGCAAAGAAGGGAGTTGCAAACATAGGATCTGTGCTCCAGTATTCTCTTAGGGACTTCTTCTTTACTATTTCCCATGAGAAGGACTGTCACCAGGAAGGTATACATTTCACTAATTGTGGTTATCAAGCATTTAGCGTGTTTAACCCCTCACTCCTGGCTCTCTCTTCTCCTGTAGCCCCAACGCATAGCGATTTGTCTACTCCACTATGTCTTCCACCAGCTCCACTGTCAGAAACAGATTGAATCACTCTGCCTCAGAGGGAAACGGCAAGGGGCGTTGCAATCCCCTACTGGGACTGATCAAAGCAAACAGCAGGGCCAGGAGGGATGAAATGGCTGGCGGCCTTCCAGCTACCACAGACCTCCCGTACCTCATCCACTGTCGGTCTGCCTCCATCATCACCAGCATCTTCAAAGGGACCTGGGACTGGGCAAAGGGTCCTCCGATTCAGGGTTCTCAAATGGCTACAAGCTTTGGGGGGGGGGGGGGGGGCCAGCTCCTCTCTGTCACTGTCAGAATCTGATTTCTGACTTTCATACCCAGATTCATTGTCAGAATTTTAAAAAAATCTCCTGAATTTCCGCATTTGTAAATTGTCTCCTTTTGAAAGACAGCTTAGCCCACTAGCTATATACATAAACCACAACACTGAATGGCTCAGAGGGGACTGTGTTTGTTCAAAATGGGGACTGTGTTTGTTGAAAATGGGGACTGTGTTTGTGCAAAATGGCGACTGTGTTTGTTCAAAATGGGGACTGTGTTTGTGCAAAATGGGGACTGTGTTTGTTCAAAATGGGGACTGTGTTTGTGCAAAATGGCGACTGTGTTTGTTCAAAATGGCGACTGTGTTTGTTCAAAATGGCGACTGTGTTTGTTCAAAATGGTGACTGTGAAAAAAGGTGTGGCTAGCTCAAACGCTGACTGTTGCGCCAATTGTAACTAGACATTCTAAATAAGCATTCTAATCACAACAGTTTGAGCGTACTTTGTAGATTGATCACACCTGTGGCTAGCTCTTACCGTAGCTTGGACTATGGAGTAGCTAGCTAGCTAGTAATGCAAAAGCCCATTGCATGCATTGTAAGGTAGCAGCGTGACAATTTGCCCAACGTTTGGTGTTAGTTTTGTGGAGAGAACGAAAAATGTAGGAACAGCATTTGGGATGAGCGCTAAAGTAAGCTAGCTTCTGTGTCGAGGTCAGCTGTTGTTGTCTGGCCCTAGCTAGCTAGCTAATGGCTGAAGTAATTTGTGTAAAAACCTTTCATAACCAAATATAGATATCTACCTTTCTAGGCCTGTTCGTTAGCTAGCTAGCTTTCAGCTGACTGGTGCTAGCTACATAGCTAATCAAAATATATTCGTGCATTTTTTATTAACCTCAGCTTGAATTCCAACATTTAGCTAGCTACAATCTTTGAAAAAATTTAGAACCAAATCTAGAACCAAAAAGGGTTCTTCGGCTGTCACATAGGAGAACCTTTTGAAGAACCCTTTTTGGTTTCAGGTAAAAACCCTTTCGGGTTCCATCTAGAATCTAGGGTTCTACATGGAACCCAAAAGGGTTCTACCTGGAACCAACCCGGGTTTTACCTGGATCCAAAAAGGGTTCTCCAATGGGGACAGCCGAAGAACCCTTTTGGAACCCTTTTTTGTATCTACAGTAGCCTAGGTTGGTTCTCATCCAGTTCTTATGATTGGTCAGCCCAGTGCAGCTGTGTTGTTGTCGAGAAACAGAGTTGCTTGACCCGCTGCTGGATCTCTTGAGTTTTGGCCGAAAAATTATTTTTGCATTGTCAGAAATGCTACACAAAAGTATTGTTTCTTTATTGGCATGTGAGAGTGATAAATTATACATTTAATCAAACACTTTTGTCCCTATAAACTTATTCAGTCCGAAAGGTGGCAAGTCTAATGGTCACTTTATGAATGCTGTAGATTCCTACTTATCCGATGCCTAGATATTCAGCTAGGTCGGGGCTAAAAATGTACTTTTCCCCCCCCGAATGCTAACAACCCTGTTCAAAATCCGGTAAGTGGCTCTCGGTAACAGCCGGATGGCTCATGATGAAAGGCAGGGAGTGTGTTGTGTACTTCCAATCAAGGTGATTAGTACATTTTCATGGACATTGTTGTCATATTGGCTTAGTTATGATGATAGGGAAATGTTAATTTAACTTCTTGCGACTACAGGGGGTGCTGTTTTCTCATTAGCATAATTGCATTACAGATTAAACGGCTTCCTACTAAATTCTTGCTCGTACAATATGCATATTATTACTATTATTGGATAGAAAACACTCTCTAGTTTCTATAGGCGTTGGAATTTTGTCTCTGAGTGGAACAGAACTCATTCTACAGCAATTTCCCTGACATGGAGTCAGATTTCACACATTTTGGCCCCTGATCTGGAGTCAGTTTAAAGGCCACTGTGAACGCTATCAGGATACGGACACTGCTTACGTCTTCCCCTGGATGCCTTTACGTGATGACGATTTGAATGGTATTGATTGCGCAATCACAGCCCCTATAAAACAAAAAAACGTGTAGGTAGGAACTCTTTTCCAGATGCGCCGGACGCGCGGTGGACACAGACCTGCTCTTTTTCCAAGCATTAGTGTAGCCAGTTATATTTCTCCGGTCATGTTTCTACTCGTTATAGGAGTTAAAAACATCATAAGGTAGTTAATTTAAACCGTTTTATAGCAATTTATATCCGTTTAGTGCGATTTTGGGACATTTATTTCTGAGACACTGTGAATCTCTGGGCACGGTTCCAGTTCATGCCGAACGCAATGGGCATTTCTACATGGCAAGAGGACAGCTTTCGACCAAAAGACGATTAGACCCAAGAAAGGATTCTTTGCCCAAGATTCTGATGGAAGAACAGCTCAAAGTAGGAACAATTTATTATGATAAATCGTGTTTCTGTCGAGAAATGTTAATCGCTTATGACGCCATTTTGTTAGACGTAGCTTCGCTTGGCGCAAACTGTATTGAAAAGTAAGGATAATTAAAAAAATGTAAATCAGCGATTGTATTAAGAATTAAATTGTCTATCAATCGCTGTCCACCCTATATTTTTTCGTCACGTTTATGAGTATTTATGTATACGACTAGATCACTGTCTAATATGGCGCACGACATTGTCTGACCAGCTGGGCAACTTTTGTCATTGTCTAACCATGATTTTGGTGGCTAAATATGCACATTTTCGAACAAACTGTATATGGATTGTGTAATATGATGTTACAGGAGTGTCATCGGAAGAATTCTGAGAAGGTTAGTGAAAAAATTAATATATTTTGGCGATGTTTACGTTATCGCTCTCTTTGGCTAGAATCAATGCTCTGGTAACGTTTGCATATGTGGTATGCTAATATAACGATTTATTGTGTTTTCGCTGTAAGACACTTAGAAAATCTGAAATATTGTCTGTATTCACAGGATCTGTGTCTTTCGATTAGTGTATGCTGTGTATTTTTACGAAATGTTTGATGATTAGTAGTTAGGTAAACACGTTGCTCTATGTATTTATTCTAGTCCATTTGTGGCGGTGGGTGCAATTGTAAACTATGACATCTACCTGAAATATGCACATTTTTCTAACAAAACCTATCCCATACCATAAATATGTTATCAGACTGTCATCTGATGAGTTTTTTTGTTGGTTAGGGGCTATAAATATCTTAGTTTAGCCGAATTGGTGATAGCACCTGATGGAGTAAGAAACTGATGGAGTTAGAAAAGTGGTGTCTTTTGCTAACGTGGTTAGCTAATAGATTTACATATTTTGTCTTCCCTGTAAAACAATTAAAAAATCTGAAATGGTGGCTTTATTCACAAGATCTGTATCTTTCATTAGGTGTCTTGGACTTGTGATTTAATGATATTTAGATGCTACTATTTAATTGTGACGCTATGCTAGGCTATGCTACTCAGTGTGGGGGGGGGGGGGGGGGGGGGGGGGGGGGATGGGGGGTGATCCCGGACCCGGGGTAGATACTCGTTAACACTGAGCTTCAACCAAAAGCCTGCTATTGTCGCACTGACCAAATCTTTTAGTATCCACTCCTAGTAACTAGCTAGTTGATGAACCCTTTGTTGGTCTATATTAGTAATATATAGTATAGTATCCTAGTAACTAGCTAGTTGATGAACCCTTTGTTGGTCTATATTAGTAATATATAGTATAGTATCCTAGTAACTAGCTAGTTGATGAACCCTTTGTTGGTCTATATTAGTAATATATAGTATAGTATCCTAGTAACTAGCTAGTTGATGAACCCTTTGTTGGTCTATATTAGTAATATATAGTATAGTATCCTAGTAACTAGCTAGTTGATGAACCCTTTGTTGGTCTATATTAGTAATATATATTATAGTATCCTAGTAACTAGCTAGTTGATGAACCCTTTGTTGGTCTATATTAGTAATATATAGTATAGTATCCTAGTAACTAGCTAGTTGATGAACCCTTTGTTGGTCTATATTAGTAATATATAGTATACTATCCTAGTAACTAGCTAGTTGATGAACCCTTTGTTGGTCTATATTAGTAATATATAGTATAGTATCCTAGTAACTAGCTAGTTGATGAACCCTTTGTTGGTCTATATTAGTAATATATAGTATAGTATCCTAGTAACTAGCTAGTTGATGAACCCTTTGTTGGTCTATATTAGTAATATATAGTATAGTATCCTAGTAACTAGCTAGTTGATGAACCCTTTGTTGGTCTATATTAGTAATATATAGTATAGTATCCTAGTAACTAGCTAGTTGATGAACCCTTTGTTGGTCTATATTAGTAATATATAGTATAGTATCCTAGTAACTAGCTAGTTGATGAACCCTTTGTTGGTCTATATTAGTAATATATAGTATAGTATCCTAGTAACTAGCTAGTTGATGAACCCTTTGTTGGTCTATATTAGTAATATATAGTATAGTATCCTAGTAACTAGCTAGTTGATGAACCCTTTGTTGGTCTATATTAGTAATATATAGTATAGTATCCTAGTAACTAGCTAGTTGATGAACCCTTTGTTGGTCTATATTAGTAATATATAGTATACTATCCTAGTAACTAGCTAGTTGATGAACCCTTTGTTGGTCTATATTAGTAATATATAGTATAGTATCCTAGTAACTAGCTAGTTGATGAACCCTTTGTTGGTCTATATTAGTAACATATAGTATAGTATCCTAGTAACTAGCTAGTTGATGAACCCTTTGTTGGTCTATATTAGTAATATATAGTATAGTATCCTAGTAACTAGCTAGTTGATGAACCCTTTGTTGGTCTATATTAGTAATATATAGTATAGTATCCTAGTAACTAGCTAGTTGATGAACCCTTTGTTGGTCTATATTAGTAATATATAGTATAGTATCCTAGTAACTAGCTAGTTGATGAACCCTTTGTTGGTCTATATTAGTAATATATAGTATAGTATCCTAGTAACTAGCTAGTTGATGAACCCTTTGTTGGTCTATATTAGTAATATATAGTATACTATCCTAGTAACTAGCTAGTTGATGAACCCTTTGTTGGTCTATATTAGTAATATATAGTATAGTATCCTAGTAACTAGCTAGTTGATGAACCCTTTGTTGGTCTATATTAGTAACATATAGTATAGTATCCTAGTAACTAGCTAGTTGATGAACCCTTTGTTGGTCTATATTAGTAATATATAGTATAGTATCCTAGTAACTAGCTAGTTGATGAACCCTTTGTTGGTCTATATTAGTAATATATAGTATAGTATCCTAGTAACTAGCTAGTTGATGAACCCTTTGTTGGTCTATATTAGTAATATATAGTATAGTATCCTAGTAACTAGCTAGTTGATGAACCCTTTGTTGGTCTATATTAGTAATATATAGTATAGTATCCTAGTAACTAGCTAGTTGATGAACCCTTTGTTGGTCTATATTAGTAACATATAGTATAGTATCCTAGTAACTAGCTAGTTGATGAACCCTTTGTTGGTCTATATTAGTAACATATAGTATAGTATCCTAGTAACTAGCTAGTTGATGAACCCTTTGTTGGTCTATATTAGTAACATATAGTATAGTATCCTAGTAACTAGCTAGTTGATGAACCCTTTGTTGGTCTATATTAGTAACATATAGTATAGTATCCTAGTAACTAGCTAGTTGATGAACCCTTTGTTGGTCTATATTAGTAATATATAGTATAGTATCCTAGTAACTAGCTAGTTGATGAACCCTTTGTTGGTCTATATTAGTAACATATAGTATACTATCCTAGTAACTAGCTAGTTGATGAACCCTTTGTTGGTCTATATTAGTAATATATAGTATAGTATCCTAGTAACTAGCTAGTTGATGAACCCTTTGTTGGTCTATATTAGTAACATATAGTATAGTATCCTAGTAACTAGCTAGTTGATGAACCCTTTGTTGGTCTATATTAGTAATATATAGTATAGTATCCTAGTAACTAGCTAGTTGATGAACCCTTTGTTGGTCTATATTAGTAACATATAGTATAGTATCCTAGTAACTAGCTAGTTGATGAACCCTTTGTTGGTCTATATTAGTAATATATAGTATAGTATCCTAGTAACTAGCTAGTTGATGAACCCTTTGTTGGTCTATATTAGTAATATATAGTATAGTATCCTAGTAACTAGCTAGTTGATGAACCCTTTGTTGGTCTATATTAGTAATATATAGTATACTATCCTAGTAACTAGCTAGTTGATGAACCCTTTGTTGGTCTATATTAGTAATATATAGTATAGTATCCTAGTAACTAGCTAGTTGATGAACCCTTTGTTGGTCTATATTAGTAATATATAGTATAGTATCCTAGTAACTAGCTAGTTGATGAACCCTTTGTTGGTCTATATTAGTAACATATAGTATAGTATCCTAGTAACTAGCTAGTTGATGAACCCTTTGTTGGTCTATATTAGTAATATATAGTATACTATCCTAGTAACTAGCTAGTTGATGAACCCTTTGTTGGTCTATATTAGTAATATATAGTATACTATCCTAGTAACTAGCTAGTTGATGAACCCTTTGTTGGTCTATATTAGTAATATATAGTATAGTATCCTAGTAACTAGCTAGTTGATGAACCCTTTGTTGGTCTATATTAGTAATATATAGTATAGTATCCTAGTAACTAGCTAGTTGATGAACCCTTTGTTGGTCTATATTAGTAATATATAGTATAGTATCCTAGTAACTAGCTAGTTGATGAACCCTTTGTTGGTCTATATTAGTAATATATAGTATAGTATCCTAGTAACTAGCTAGTTGATGAACCCTTTGTTGGTCTATATTAGTAATATATAGTATAGTATCCTAGTAACTAGCTAGTTGATGAACCCTTTGTTGGTCTATATTAGTAATATATAGTATAGTATCCTAGTAACTAGCTAGTTGATGAACCCTTTGTTGGTCTATATTAGTAATATATAGTATAGTATCCTAGTAACTAGCTAGTTGATGAACCCTTTGTTGGTCTATATTAGTAATATATAGTATAGTATCCTAGTAACTAGCTAGTTGATGAACCCTTTGTTGGTCTATATTAGTAATATATAGTATAGTATCCTAGTAACTAGCTAGTTGATGAACCCTTTGTTGGTCTATATTAGTAATATATAGTATAGTATCCTAGTAACTAGCTAGTTGATGAACCCTTTGTTGGTCTATTTTAGTAATATATAGTATAGTATCCTAGTAACTAGCTAGTTGATGAACCCTTTGTTGGTCTATATTAGTAATATATAGTATAGTATCCTAGTAACTAGCTAGTTGATGAACCCTTTGTTGGTCTATATTAGTAATATATAGTATAGTATCCTAGTAACTAGCTAGTTGATGAACCCTTTGTTGGTCTATATTAGTAACATATAGTATACTATCCTAGTAACTAGCTAGTTGATGAACCCTTTGTTGGTCTATATTAGTAATATATAGTATAGTATCCTAGTAACTAGCTAGTTGATGAACCCTTTGTTGGTCTATATTAGTAACATATAGTATAGTATCCTAGTAACTAGCTAGTTGATGAACCCTTTGTTGGTCTATATTAGTAATATATAGTATAGTATCCTAGTAACTAGCTAGTTGATGAACCCTTTGTTGGTCTATATTAGTAACATATAGTATAGTATCCTAGTAACTAGCTAGTTGATGAACCCTTTGTTGGTCTATATTAGTAATATATAGTATAGTATCCTAGTAACTAGCTAGTTGATGAACCCTTTGTTGGTCTATATTAGTAATATATAGTATAGTATCCTAGTAACTAGCTAGTTGATGAACCCTTTGTTGGTCTATATTAGTAATATATAGTATACTATCCTAGTAACTAGCTAGTTGATGAACCCTTTGTTGGTCTATATTAGTAATATATAGTATAGTATCCTAGTAACTAGCTAGTTGATGAACCCTTTGTTGGTCTATATTAGTAATATATAGTATAGTATCCTAGTAACTAGCTAGTTGATGAACCCTTTGTTGGTCTATATTAGTAATATATAGTATAGTATCCTAGTAACTAGCTAGTTGATGAACCCTTTGTTGGTCTATATTAGTAATATATAGTATAGTATCCTAGTAACTAGCTAGTTGATGAACCCTTTGTTGGTCTATATTAGTAATATATAGTATAGTATCCTAGTAACTAGCTAGTTGATGAACCCTTTGTTGGTCTATATTAGTAATATATAGTATACTATCCTAGTAACTAGCTAGTTGATGAACCCTTTGTTGGTCTATATTAGTAATATATAGTATAGTATCCTAGTAACTAGCTAGTTGATGAACCCTTTGTTGGTCTATATTAGTAACATATAGTATAGTATCCTAGTAACTAGCTAGTTGATGAACCCTTTGTTGGTCTATATTAGTAATATATAGTATAGTATCCTAGTAACTAGCTAGTTGATGAACCCTTTGTTGGTCTATATTAGTAATATATAGTATAGTATCCTAGTAACTAGCTAGTTGATGAACCCTTTGTTGGTCTATATTAGTAATATATAGTATAGTATCCTAGTAACTAGCTAGTTGATGAACCCTTTGTTGGTCTATATTAGTAATATATAGTATAGTATCCTAGTAACTAGCTAGTTGATGAACCCTTTGTTGGTCTATATTAGTAACATATAGTATAGTATCCTAGTAACTAGCTAGTTGATGAACCCTTTGTTGGTCTATATTAGTAACATATAGTATAGTATCCTAGTAACTAGCTAGTTGATGAACCCTTTGTTGGTCTATATTAGTAACATATAGTATAGTATCCTAGTAACTAGCTAGTTGATGAACCCTTTGTTGGTCTATATTAGTAACATATAGTATAGTATCCTAGTAACTAGCTAGTTGATGAACCCTTTGTTGGTCTATATTAGTAATATATAGTATAGTATCCTAGTAACTAGCTAGTTGATGAACCCTTTGTTGGTCTATATTAGTAACATATAGTATAGTATCCTAGTAACTAGCTAGTTGATGAACCCTTTGTTGGTCTATATTAGTAATATATAGTATAGTATCCTAGTAACTAGCTAGTTGATGAACCCTTTGTTGGTCTATATTAGTAACATATAGTATAGTATCCTAGTAACTAGCTAGTTGATGAACCCTTTGTTGGTCTATATTAGTAATATATAGTATAGTATCCTAGTAACTAGCTAGTTGATGAACCCTTTGTTGGTCTATATTAGTAACATATAGTATAGTATCCTAGTAACTAGCTAGTTGATGAACCCTTTGTTGGTCTATATTAGTAATATATAGTATAGTATCCTAGTAACTAGCTAGTTGATGAACCCTTTGTTGGTCTATATTAGTAATATATAGTATAGTATCCTAGTAACTAGCTAGTTGATGAACCCTTTGTTGGTCTATATTAGTAATATATAGTATACTATCCTAGTAACTAGCTAGTTGATGAACCCTTTGTTGGTCTATATTAGTAATATATAGTATAGTATCCTAGTAACTAGCTAGTTGATGAACCCTTTGTTGGTCTATATTAGTAATATATAGTATAGTATCCTAGTAACTAGCTAGTTGATGAACCCTTTGTTGGTCTATATTAGTAACATATAGTATAGTATCCTAGTAACTAGCTAGTTGATGAACCCTTTGTTGGTCTATATTAGTAATATATAGTATACTATCCTAGTAACTAGCTAGTTGATGAACCCTTTGTTGGTCTATATTAGTAATATATAGTATACTATCCTAGTAACTAGCTAGTTGATGAACCCTTTGTTGGTCTATATTAGTAATATATAGTATAGTATCCTAGTAACTAGCTAGTTGATGAACCCTTTGTTGGTCTATATTAGTAATATATAGTATAGTATCCTAGTAACTAGCTAGTTGATGAACCCTTTGTTGGTCTATATTAGTAATATATAGTATAGTATCCTAGTAACTAGCTAGTTGATGAACCCTTTGTTGGTCTATATTAGTAATATATAGTATACTATCCTAGTAACTAGCTAGTTGATGAACCCTTTGTTGGTCTATATTAGTAATATATAGTATAGTATCCTAGTAACTAGCTAGTTGATGAACCCTTTGTTGGTCTATATTAGTAATATATAGTATAGTATCCTAGTAACTAGCTAGTTGATGAACCCTTTGTTGGTCTATATTAGTAATATATAGTATAGTATCCTAGTAACTAGCTAGTTGATGAACCCTTTGTTGGTCTATTTTAGTAATATATAGTATAGTATCCTAGTAACTAGCTAGTTGATGAACCCTTTGTTGGTCTATATTAGTAATATATAGTATAGTATCCTAGTAACTAGCTAGTTGATGAACCCTTTGTTGGTCTATATTAGTAATATATAGTATAGTATCCTAGTAACTAGCTAGTTGATGAACCCTTTGTTGGTCTATATTAGTAATATATAGTATAGTATCCTAGTAACTAGCTAGTTGATGAACCCTTTGTTGGTCTATATTAGTAATATATAGTATACTATCCTAGTAACTAGCTAGTTGATGAACCCTTTGTTGGTCTATATTAGTAATATATAGTATACTATCCTAGTAACTAGCTAGTTGATGAACCCTTTGTTGGTCTATATTAGTAATATATAGTATAGTATCCTAGTAACTAGCTAGTTGATGAACCCTTTGTTGGTCTATATTAGTAATATATAGTATAGTATCCTAGTAACTAGCTAGTTGATGAACCCTTTGTTGGTCTATATTAGTAATATATAGTATACTATCCTAGTAACTAGCTAGTTGATGAACCCTTTGTTGGTCTATATTAGTAATATATAGTATAGTATCCTAGTAACTAGCTAGTTGATGAACCCTTTGTTGGTCTATATTAGTAACATATAGTATAGTATCCTAGTAACTAGCTAGTTGATGAACCCTTTGTTGGTCTATATTAGTAATATATATTATAGTATCCTAGTAACTAGCTAGTTGATGAACCCTTTGTTGGTCTATATTAGTAATATATAGTATACTATCCTAGTAACTAGCTAGTTGATGAACCCTTTGTTGGTCTATATTAGTAATATATAGTATACTATCCTAGTAACTAGCTAGTTGATGAACCCTTTGTTGGTCTATATTAGTAATATATAGTATACTATCCTAGTAACTAGCTAGTTGATGAACCCTTTGTTGGTCTATATTAGTAATATATAGTATACTATCCTAGTAACTAGCTAGTTGATGAACCCTTTGTTGGTCTATATTAGTAACATATAGTATAGTATCCTAGTAACTAGCTAGTTGATGAACCCTTTGTTGGTCTATATTAGTAATATATATTATAGTATCCTAGTAACTAGCTAGTTGATGAACCCTTTGTTGGTCTATATTAGTAATATATAGTATAGTATCCTAGTAACTAGCTAGTTGATGAACCCTTTGTTGGTCTATATTAGTAATATATAGTATAGTATCCTAGTAACTAGCTAGTTGATGAACCCTTTGTTGGTCTATATTAGTAATATATAGTATAGTATCCTAGTAACTAGCTAGTTGATGAACCCTTTGTTGGTCTATATTAGTAATATATAGTATACTATCCTAGTAACTAGCTAGTTGATGAACCCTTTGTTGGTCTATATTAGTAATATATAGTATAGTATCCTAGTAACTAGCTAGTTGATGAACCCTTTGTTGGTCTATATTAGTAATATATAGTATACTATCCTAGTAACTAGCTAGTTGATGAACCCTTTGTTGGTCTATATTAGTAATATATAGTATACTATCCTAGTAACTAGCTAGTTGATGAACCCTTTGTTGGTCTATATTAGTAATATATAGTATACTATCCTAGTAACTAGCTAGTTGATGAACCCTTTGTTGGTCTATATTAGTAATATATAGTATACTATCCTAGTAACTAGCTAGTTGATGAACCCTTTGTTGGTCTATATTAGTAATATATAGTATACTATCCTAGTAACTAGCTAGTTGATGAACCCTTTGTTGGTCTATATTAGTAATATATAGTATACTATCCTAGTAACTAGCTAGTTGATGAACCCTTTGTTGGTCTATATTAGTAATATATAGTATACTATCCTAGTAACTAGCTAGTTGATGAACCCTTTGTTGGTCTATATTAGTAATATATAGTATAGTATCCTAGTAACTAGCTAGTTGATGAACCCTTTGTTGGTCTATATTAGTAATATATAGTATAGTATCCTAGTAACTAGCTAGTTGAAGAACCCTTTGTTGGTCTATATTAGTAATATATAGTATACTATCCTAGTAACTAGCTAGTTGATGAACCCTTTGTTGGTCTATATTAGTAATATATAGTATAGTATCCTAGTAACTAGCTAGTTGATGAACCCTTTGTTGGTCTATATTAGTAATATATAGTATACTATCCTAGTAACTAGCTAGTTGATGAACCCTTTGTTGGTCTATATTAGTAATATATAGTATAGTATCCTAGTAACTAGCTAGTTGATGAACCCTTTGTTGGTCTATATTAGTAATATATAGTATAGTATCCTAGTAACTAGCTAGTTGATGAACCCTTTGTTGGTCTATATTAGTAATATATAGTATACTATCCTAGTAACTAGCTAGTTGATGAACCCTTTGTTGGTCTATATTAGTAATATATAGTATAGTATCCTAGTAACTAGCTAGTTGATGAACCCTTTGTTGGTCTATATTAGTAATATATAGTATACTATCCTAGTAACTAGCTAGTTGATGAACCCTTTGTTGGTCTATATTAGTAATATATAGTATAGTATCCTAGTAACTAGCTAGTTGATGAACCCTTTGTTGGTCTATATTAGTAATATATAGTATAGTATCCTAGTAACTAGCTAGTTGAAGAACCCTTTGTTGGTCTATATTAGTAATATATAGTATAGTATCCTAGTAACTAGCTAATTGATGAACCCTTTGTTGGTCTATATTAGTAATATATAGTATAGTATCCTAGTAACTAGCTAGTTGATTAATTCTTTGTTGGTCTATATTAGTAATATATATTATAGTATCCTAGTAACTAGCTAGTTGATTAATTCTTTGTTGGTCTATATTAGTAATATATGTTATAGTATATATATTATAGTATATATATGTAACGGTCCTGACCTGTTTTATGTTGTTTTTGTATGTGTTTAGGTCAGGGCATGTGTTTTGGGTGGGCAGTCTATGTTATCTGTTTCTATGTTGGTTTTGGGTTGCCTGGTATGGCTCTTAATTAGAGGCAGGTGGTTTGCGTTTTCCTCTAATTAAGAGTCATATTTAGGTAGGGCGTTCTCACTGTTTGTTTGTGGGTGATTGTCTTCCGTATTCTGTGTTATGTCTTGCACCATACGGGACTGTTCGGTTGTTCGTTTCGTTTCGTTTCGATGTAGTATGTTTCCTGTCCGTAAGTGTTACGTGTAGTTATGTAAGTTTATGTTCAGGTTTCGTCTACGTCGTTTTCTTGTTTTGTATTTTTGAAAGTGTTTTGTTTTTCGTGTTGCCATCATCGTTATAAATAAAAAGATGGCTTATTTCCCTCAAGCTGCATTTTGGTCTGAAGATCCTTCTCTCCTCTCCTCGTCCGAGGAAGAGGAGAGGGACAGCCATAACAGAATCACCCACCACGCTAAGACCAAGCGGCAAGGGAAAACTAAACGGAGTAAGGGACAGGAGAAGAAGGAGCAATGGACATGGGACGATTTATTGGACGGAAAAGGTGTCTACACATGGGAGGAGATCCTGGCTGGTAGGGATCGCCTCCCATGGGAACAGCTGGAGGCACTGAGGAGAGCAGAGGCTACCGGAGAGAGGAACCGGAGCTATGAGGGAACGCGTCTGGCACGGAAGCCCAAAAAGCCCGTAAGTAATTCCCAAAAATTTCTTGGGGGGGGGCTAAGAGGTAGTGGGCCAAGGGCAGGTAGGAGACCTGCGCCCACTTCCCAGGCTTACCGTGGAGAGCGGGAGTATGGGCAGGCGCCGTGTTACGCAGTAGAGCGCACGGTGTCTCCTGTACGAGTGCATAGCCCAGTGCGGGTTATTCCACCTCCCCGCACTGGTAGGGCTAGATTGGGTATTGAGCCAGGTGTCATGAGGCCGGCTCAACGCGTCTGGTCTCCAGTGCGTCTCCTCGGGCCGGCATACATGGCACCTGCCTTACGCATGGTTTCCCCGGTTCACCTACATAAGCCGGTGCGGGTTATTCCACCTCCCCGCACTGGTCGGGCAACCGGGAGTATTCAACCAGGTAAGGTTGGGCAGGCTCAATGCTCAAGAGTGCCAGTACGCCTTCACGGTCCGGTATTTCCGGCGCCACCTCCCCGCCCCAGCCTAGTACCTACAGTGCCCACACTACGCACTAGGCTACCAGTGCGTCTCCTGAGCCCAGTTCCTCCTCCACGCACTCTCTCTGTGGTGCGTGTATCTAGCCCGGTGCCTCCAGTTCCGGCACCATGCACTAAGCCACCTGTGCGTCTCCAGAGCCCTGAACACACTGTATCTTCTCCCCCTACTAATCCTGATGTGCTTGTCCTCAGCCCGGTGTCACCAGTGCCCGTAGCTCGCATCAGGTATAGAGTGGGCTTTGAGAATACAGTGTGCCCTGTCCCTGCTCCCCGCACTAGTAGGAAGGTGCTTATCCTTAGCCCGGTGCCTCCAGTTCCGGCACCACGCACCAGGTCTACAGTGCGCCGTATCCGGCCAGAGCCATCCGTCTCACCAGCGCCATCTGAGCCATCCGTCTCCCCAGCGCCATCTGAGCCATCCGTCTCCCCAGCGCCATCTGAGCCATCCGTCTCCCCAGCGCCGTCTGAGTCATCCGTCTGCCAGGAGCCTGCAAAGCCGCCCGTCTGCCATGAGCCTGCAAAGCCGCCCGTCTGCCATGAGCCTACAGAGCCATCCGCCAGACAGGAGCCGCTAGAGCCGTCAGCCAGACAGGAGCCGCTAGAGCCGCCCGCCAGACAGGATCTGCCAGAGCCGCCCGCCAGACAGGATCTTCCAGAGCCGCCAACCAGACAGGATCTGCCAGAGCCGCCAACCAGACAGGATCTGCCAGAGCCGCCAGCGAGCCATGAGCTGCCAGAGCCGCCAGCGAGCCATGAGCAGCCAGAGCCGTCAGAGAGCCATGAGCAGCCAGAGCCGTCAGAGCGCCATGAGCGTCGAGAGCCGTCAGCCTGCCATGAGCGTCGAGAGCCGTCAGCCTGCCATGAGCGTCGAGAGCCGTCAGCCTGCCATGAGCGTCGAGAGCCGTCAGCCTGCCATGAGCGTCGAGAGCCGTCAGCCTGCCATGAGCGTCGAGAGCCGTCAGCCTGCCATGAGCGTCGAGAGCCGTCAGCCTGCCATGAGCGTCGAGAGCCGTCAGCCTGCCATGAGCGTCGAGAGCCGTCAGCCTGCCATGAGCGTCGAGAGCCGTCAGCCTGCATAGACCTGCCAGAGTCCCTCAGCCAGGATCTGCCAGAGTATATCAGCCGGGACCTGCCCCTTGTCCCGGTGTTGCCCCTTGTCCCGGTGCTGCCCCTTATCCCGGTGCTGCCCCTTGTCCCGGTGCTGGCCCTTATCCCGGTGCTGGTCTTTATCCTGGTGCTGCCCCTTATCCTGGTGCTGCCCCTTGTCCCGGTGCTGCCCCTTGTCCCGGTGCTGCCCCTTCTCCTGGTGCTGGCCGTTTATTTAGGGGATGTGAGTTTTAGGGTGGTCATTGGGAGGGGAAGACAGAAACGGGGAGTGACTATGGTGGTGTGGGGACAGCGTCCAGAGCCGGAGCCACTACCGTGGTCAACTGCCCACCCAGACCCTCCCCTGGACTTTGTGCTGGTGCGCCCGGCGTTCGCACCTTGAGGGGGGGGTTCTGTAACGGTCCTGACCTGTTTTATGTTGTTTTTGTATGTGTTTAGGTCAGGGCATGTGTTTTGGGTGGGCAGTCTATGTTATCTGTTTCTATGTTGGTTTTGGGTTGCCTGGTATGGCTCTTAATTAGAGGCAGGTGGTTTGCGTTTTCCTCTAATTAAGAGTCATATTTAGGTAGGGCGTTCTCACTGTTTGTTTGTGGGTGATTGTCTTCCGTATTCTGTGTTATGTCTTGCACCATACGGGACTGTTCGGTTGTTCGTTTCGTTTCGTTTCGATGTAGTATGTTTCCTGTCCGTAAGTGTTACGTGTAGTTATGTAAGTTTATGTTCAGGTTTCGTCTACGTCGTTTTCTTGTTTTGTATTTTTGAAAGTGTTTTGTTTTTCGTGTTGCCATCATCGTTATAAATAAAAAGATGGCTTATTTCCCTCAAGCTGCATTTTGGTCTGAAGATCCTTCTCTCCTCTCCTCGTCCGAGGAAGAGGAGAGGGACAGCCATAACAGAATCACCCACCACGCTAAGACCAAGCGGCAAGGGAAAACTAAACGGAGTAAGGGACAGGAGAAGAAGGAGCAATGGACATGGGACGATTTATTGGACGGAAAAGGTGTCTACACATGGGAGGAGATCCTGGCTGGTAGGGATCGCCTCCCATGGGAACAGCTGGAGGCACTGAGGAGAGCAGAGGCTACCGGAGAGAGGAACCGGAGCTATGAGGGAACGCGTCTGGCACGGAAGCCCAAAAAGCCCGTAAGTAATTCCCAAAAATTTCTTGGGGGGGGGGCTAAGAGGTAGTGGGCCAAGGGCAGGTAGGAGACCTGCGCCCACTTCCCAGGCTTACCGTGGAGAGCGGGAGTATGGGCAGGCGCCGTGTTACGCAGTAGAGCGCACGGTGTCTCCTGTACGAGTGCATAGCCCAGTGCGGGTTATTCCACCTCCCCGCACTGGTAGGGCTAGATTGGGTATTGAGCCAGGTGTCATGAGGCCGGCTCAACGCGTCTGGTCTCCAGTGCGTCTCCTCGGGCCGGCATACATGGCACCTGCCTTACGCATGGTTTCCCCGGTTCACCTACATAAGCCGGTGCGGGTTATTCCACCTCCCCGCACTGGTCGGGCAACCGGGAGTATTCAACCAGGTAAGGTTGGGCAGGCTCAATGCTCAAGAGTGCCAGTACGCCTTCACGGTCCGGTATTTCCGGCGCCACCTCCCCGCCCCAGCCTAGTACCTACAGTGCCCACACTACGCACTAGGCTACCAGTGCGTCTCCTGAGCCCAGTTCCTCCTCCACGCACTCTCTCTGTGGTGCGTGTATCTAGCCCGGTGCCTCCAGTTCCGGCACCATGCACTAAGCCACCTGTGCGTCTCCAGAGCCCTGAACACACTGTATCTTCTCCCCCTACTAATCCTGATGTGCTTGTCCTCAGCCCGGTGTCACCAGTGCCCGTAGCTCGCATCAGGTATAGAGTGGGCTTTGAGAATACAGTGTGCCCTGTCCCTGCTCCCCGCACTAGTAGGAAGGTGCTTATCCTTAGCCCGGTGCCTCCAGTTCCGGCACCACGCACCAGGTCTACAGTGCGCCGTATCCGGCCAGAGCCATCCGTCTCACCAGCGCCATCTGAGCCATCCGTCTCCCCAGCGCCATCTGAGCCATCCGTCTCCCCAGCGCCATCTGAGCCATCCGTCTCCCCAGCGCCGTCTGAGTCATCCGTCTGCCAGGAGCCTGCAAAGCCGCCCGTCTGCCATGAGCCTGCAAAGCCGCCCGTCTGCCATGAGCCTACAGAGCCATCCGCCAGACAGGAGCCGCTAGAGCCGTCAGCCAGACAGGAGCCGCTAGAGCCGCCCGCCAGACAGGATCTGCCAGAGCCGCCCGCCAGACAGGATCTTCCAGAGCCGCCAACCAGACAGGATCTGCCAGAGCCGCCAACCAGACAGGATCTGCCAGAGCCGCCAGCGAGCCATGAGCTGCCAGAGCCGCCAGCGAGCCATGAGCAGCCAGAGCCGTCAGAGAGCCATGAGCAGCCAGAGCCGTCAGAGCGCCATGAGCGTCGAGAGCCGTCAGCCTGCCATGAGCGTCGAGAGCCGTCAGCCTGCCATGAGCGTCGAGAGCCGTCAGCCTGCCATGAGCGTCGAGAGCCGTCAGCCTGCCATGAGCGTCGAGAGCCGTCAGCCTGCCATGAGCGTCGAGAGCCGTCAGCCTGCCATGAGCGTCGAGAGCCGTCAGCCTGCCATGAGCGTCGAGAGCCGTCAGCCTGCCATGAGCGTCGAGAGCCGTCAGCCTGCATAGACCTGCCAGAGTCCCTCAGCCAGGATCTGCCAGAGTATATCAGCCGGGACCTGCCCCTTGTCCCGGTGTTGCCCCTTGTCCCGGTGCTGCCCCTTATCCCGGTGCTGCCCCTTGTCCCGGTGCTGGCCCTTATCCCGGTGCTGGTCTTTATCCTGGTGCTGCCCCTTATCCTGGTGCTGCCCCTTGTCCCGGTGCTGCCCCTTGTCCCGGTGCTGCCCCTTCTCCTGGTGCTGGCCGTTTATTTAGGGGATGTGAGTTTTAGGGTGGTCATTGGGAGGGGAAGACAGAAACGGGGAGTGACTATGGTGGTGTGGGGACAGCGTCCAGAGCCGGAGCCACTACCGTGGTCAACTGCCCACCCAGACCCTCCCCTGGACTTTGTGCTGGTGCGCCCGGCGTTCGCACCTTGAGGGGGGGGTTCTGTAACGGTCCTGACCTGTTTTATGTTGTTTTTGTATGTGTTTAGGTCAGGGCATGTGTTTTGGGTGGGCAGTCTATGTTATCTGTTTCTATGTTGGTTTTGGGTTGCCTGGTATGGCTCTTAATTAGAGGCAGGTGGTTTGCGTTTTCCTCTAATTAAGAGTCATATTTAGGTAGGGCGTTCTCACTGTTTGTTTGTGGGTGATTGTCTTCCGTATTCTGTGTTATGTCTTGCACCATACGGGACTGTTCGGTTGTTCGTTTCGTTTCGTTTCGATGTAGTATGTTTCCTGTCCGTAAGTGTTACGTGTAGTTATGTAAGTTTATGTTCAGGTTTCGTCTACGTCGTTTTCTTGTTTTGTATTTTTGAAAGTGTTTTGTTTTTCGTGTTGCCATCATCGTTATAAATAAAAAGATGGCTTATTTCCCTCAAGCTGCATTTTGGTCTGAAGATCCTTCTCTCCTCTCCTCGTCCGAGGAAGAGGAGAGGGACAGCCATTACAATATAGTATACTATCCTAGTAACTAGCTAGTTGATGAACCCTTTGTTGGTCTATATTAGTAATATATAGTATAGTATCCTAGTAACTAGCTAGTTGATGAACCCTTTGTTGGTCTATATTAGTAATATATAGTATACTATCCTAGTAACTAGCTAGTTGATGAACCCTTTGTTGGTCTATATTAGTAACATATAGTATAGTATCCTAGTAACTAGCTAGTTGATGAACCCTTTGTTGGTCTATATTAGTAATATATAGTATAGTATCCTAGTAACTAGCTAGTTGATGAACCCTTTGTTGGTCTATATTAGTAACATATAGTATAGTATCCTAGTAACTAGCTAGTTGATGAACCCTTTGTTGGTCTATATTAGTAATATATATTATAGTATCCTAGTAACTAGCTAGTTGATGAACCCTTTGTTGGTCTATATTAGTAATATATAGTATAGTATCCTAGTAACTAGCTAGTTGATGAACCCTTTGTTGGTCTATATTAGTAATATATAGTATAGTATCCTAGTAACTAGCTAGTTGATGAACCCTTTGTTGGTCTATATTAGTAATATATAGTATAGTATCCTAGTAACTAGCTAGTTGATGAACCCTTTGTTGGTCTATATTAGTAATATATAGTATAGTATCCTAGTAACTAGCTAGTTGATGAACCCTTTGTTGGTCTATATTAGTAATATATAGTATACTATCCTAGTAACTAGCTAGTTGATGAACCCTTTGTTGGTCTATATTAGTAATATATAGTATAGTATCCTAGTAACTAGCTAGTTGATGAACCCTTTGTTGGTCTATATTAGTAATATATAGTATAGTATCCTAGTAACTAGCTAGTTGATGAACCCTTTGTTGGTCTATATTAGTAATATATAGTATAGTATCCTAGTAACTAGCTAGTTGATGAACCCTTTGTTGGTCTATATTAGTAACATATCTTATTCATTGATAGTTATAAAAACGTTAAAACCGCAAATGTACTCACAAAGTAGCTGTTGAAGCTGTCGCTAAATTCAAACATGCTGGCTCTGGTCTGGTCAGACATGTTGGGTCTGGTCTGGTCAGACATGCTGAGTCTGGTCTGGTCAGACATGCTGAGTCTGGTCTGGTCAGCGAGGGACCTTGGTACAGCATAGCTCTCCTGGGAACCTGTGCCTGTAACACACGCATAAGACATAACAAAATTGAGATTGTGTGGTGTTTCTGTATCTGTGTGTGCTGTCTCTCACCTGTGTGTGTGTGTGTGAGGTTTCAATAGCGGGAACCAAGTTACCGAGATTTCCCGCCCAAACCCACTTGCGTTTCCCGGGGATACATAACTGCGAGAACCCGGTAAAATGATTATAAATTATTTCTATGAATAGCATGACTTGAAATGGAACCGTTAAATAACATGTGACGTCTAAATCTGGATTCTCTCTCTACGGCCTTCTCTGTCCTGCTATCTGCATGCTCAGCAACGTCAGAGATCCTATACATAATGATGAGATGGTCCTGTTTCATTACCACCAGAGATACTGTATATAATGATGAGATGGTCTAGTTTCATTAACACCAGAGATACTGTATATAATGATGAGATGGTCTTGTTTCA
>NC_074700.1:28370122-28380122 GCF_029448725.1 Salvelinus fontinalis | reverse complement strand
ATATATACAGTGTTGTAACGATATGCAAATAGTTAAAGTACAAAAAGGCAAAATAAATAAGCATAAATATGGGTTGTATTTACAATGGTGTTTGTTCTTCACTGGTTGCCCTTTTCTTGTGACAACAGGTCACAAATCTAGCTGCTGTGATTGCAGACTGGTGTTTCACCCAGTAGATATGGGAGTTTATCAAAATTTGATATTTTTTTCAATTTTTTTGTCGGTCTGTGTGATCTGAGGGAAATACAGTGGCAAAAAAAAGTATGTGAACTCTTTAGGAATTACCTGGATTTCTGCATAAATTGGTTATGAAATTTGATCTGATCTTCATCTAGGTCACAGCAATAGACAAACAGTCTGCTTAAACTATTAACAAACAATTATATGGGTTCATGTCTTTATTGAACACACCGTATAAACATTCACAGTGCAGGGTGGGAAAAGTATGTGAACCCTTGGATTTAATAACTGTTTGACCCTCCTTTGGCAGCAATAACCTCAACCAAACGTTTTCAACCGTTCTCAACCAAACGTTTTCTGTAGTTGCGGATCAGACCTGCACAACGGTCAGGAGGAATTTTGGACCATTCCTCTTTACCAAGCTGTTTCAGTTCAGCAATATTCTTGGGATGTCTGGTGTGAACCGCTCTCTTTAGGTTATGCCACAGCATCTCAATCGGGTTGAACTCCAGAAGGCGTATAATCTTCTGTTGAAGCCACTCTGTTGTTGATTTACTTTGTTTTGGGTCGTTGTCCTGTTGCATCACACAAGTTCTGTTGAGCTTCAATTGGTGGACAGATAGCCTTTCATTTTCCTGTTAAATGTCTTGTAAACTTGGGAATTTATTTTCTGTCGATGATAGCAAGCTGTCCAGGCCCCGAGGCAGCAAAGCAGCCCCAAACCATGATGCTACCCCCACCAGACTTTACAGTTGGGATGGAACGCAAGCGTCCCGGAGTCGCTTCTTCCCTGTTGACGTTGAGACTGGTGTTTTGCGGGTACACAGCGTTGTACGAGATTCCATTTAAAATCAGCCGTTTCCAGCTACACTAGTCATTTACAATATGAACAATGTCTACACTGTATTTCTGATTCAATTTGGTGTTATTTTAATGGAAAAAAAAATTGGTTTTCTTTCAAAAACAAGGATATTTATAAGTGACCCTAAACTTTTGAACGGTAGTGCTTGTTGAAGAGGGTGGGGCTTAAGCTGCATCCCTGTCTCACCCCACGGCCCTGTCTCACCCCACGGCCCTGTCTCACCCCACGGTCCTGTCTCACCCCACGGTCCTGTCTCACCCCACGGTCCTGTCTCACCCCACGGCCCTGTCTCACCCCACGGCCCTGTATCACCCCACGGTCCTGTCTCACCCCACGGTCCTGTCTCACCCCACAGCCTTGTCTCACCCCACGGTCCTGTCTCACCCCACGGTCCTGTCTCACCCCACGGCCCTGTCTCACCCCACGGTCCTGTCTCACCCCACGGCCCTGTCTCACCCCACGGTCCTGTCTCACCCCACGGTCCTGTCTCACCCCACGGTCCTGTCTCACCCCACGGCCCTGTGGAAAGTAATGTGTGTTTTAACCACAGACTTGTTGTTTGTGTACATGGATTTTATGATGTCATATGTTTTCCCCCCAACGCCACTTTCCATCAATTTGTATAGCAGACCCTCATGCCAAATTGAGTCAAAGGCTTTTTTGAAATCAACAAAGCATGAGAAGACTTTGCCTTTGTTTTGGTCTGTTTGTATGTAAATCTGCGTGTGCAGGGTGAATACGTGGTCTGTCGTACGATAATTTGGTAAAAAGCTAATTTGACATTTGCTCAGTACATTGTTTTCACTGCGGAAATGTACAAGTCTGCTGTTAATGATAATGCAGAGGATTTTCCCAAGGTTTCTGTTGATGCATATCCCACAGTAGTTATTGGGGTTAGGGTTGGATACATACTTTATTTAACTAGGCAAGTCCGTTAAGAACAAATTCTCATTTACAACGACGGCCTACTCCGACCAAACCCAGACGACGCTGGGCCAATTGTGCGCCGCCCTGTGGGACTCCCAATCACAGCCCGATGTGATAAAGCCTGGATTTGAACCAGGTACTGCAGTGATGCCTCTTTTAGTTGTCATCATCATTCTCACCTTAGTAAACTCAGTCAGTTTCTCTCTCAGACAGCCTTGGCTTTTCCAGAGCTATTATACTGCCTTATCAAAAGACTACTGAAAACACACACACACACACACACACACACACACACACACACACACACACACACACACACACACACACACACACACACACACACACACACACAGAGCATGTTTTCAATTAGATTTTATTTCTTCATCTCTTTCCTCTCCTCCCCTCTAGTAGTGTGGGGGGGGGGGGGGGGGGGTAGTGCCAAGACGGCCAGTGCCAGGGGGGAGGGTAGTGCCAAGATGGCCCAGTCCCAGGGGGGAGGGTAGTGCCAAGATGGCCCAGTCCCAGGGGGGAGGGTAGTGCCAAGATGGCGCAGTCCCAGGGGGGAGGGTAGTGCCAAGATGGCCAAGTCCCAGGGGGGAGGGTAGTGCCAAGATGGCCAAGTCCCAGGTGGGAGGGTAGTGCCAAGATGGCCAAGTCCCAGGGGGGAGGGTAGTGCCAAGATGGCCTAGTCCCAGGGGGGAGGGTAGTGCCAAGATGGCCACGCCCCAGAGGGGAGGGTAGTGCCAAGATGGCCAATCAGAGGGGGGGGTAGTGCCAAGATGGCCCAGTCCCAGGGGGAGGGTAGTGCCAAGATGGCCCAGTCCCAGGGGGGAGGGTAGTGCCAAGATGGCCCAGTCCCAGGGGGGAGGGTAGTGCCAAGATGGCCACGCCCCAGGGGGGAGGGTAGTGCCAAGATGGCCACGCCCCAGGGGGGAGGGTAGTGCCAAGATGGCCAATCAGAGGGGAGGGTAGTGCCAAGATGGCCAATCAGAGGGGGGGGTAGTGCCAAGATGGCCAAGTCCCAGGGGGGAGGGTAGTGCCAAGATGGCCAATCAGAGGGGAGAGTAGTGCCAAGATGGCCAATCAGAGGGGAGGGTAGTGCCAAGATGGCCAATCAGAGGGGAGGGTAGTGCCAAGATGGCCAATCAGAGGGGAGGGTAGTGCCAAGATGGCCAATCAGAGGGGAGGGTAGTGCCAAGATGGCCAATCAGAGGGGAGGGTAGTGCCAAGATGGCCAATCAGAGGGGAGGGTAGTGCCAAGATGGCCAATCAGAGGGGAGGGTAGTGCCAAGATGGCCAATCAGAGGGGAGGGTAGTGCTAAGATGGCCAATCAGAGGGGAGGGTAGTGCCAAGATGGCCAATCAGAGGGGAGGGTAGTGCCAAGATGGCCAATCAGAGGGGAGGGTAGTGCCAAGATGGCCAATCAGAGGGGAGGGTAGTGCTAAGATGGCCAATCAGAGGTTATTGTTACTGGTGAGTTTAATACAGACATGCTACTTTTAAAAGGTCTTAAGAGGTTTATTTTATTTTAAATTTGCTTTATACCATCTGATTAATGAGCCTACCATGGTCTGTCCTTCTACCCAAACCATCCTCGACCTTGTGTTGGTGTCCGATAGATAAAGGGGTTGTAAAATATATATATAATATAAATATGGGCATTCCATTATTTTCTGAAGTAGGAAGGTTCAGAAAACAGTTTTTAATTATCATAACTTCATAAAAGATTAGGTCTATGAAGAATTATAGTGCGGATATTTTTGTTAATTGTCTGAGCAAATTAGACCGGTCGGCTGTATTGAAATGCAGTGAAGTGGAGAATGGGGCCATTTTAAATCATTGTTTTTACTTGCTGTAGATAAGCAGGCTCCAGTGAAACATGTTAGAATTAAGAAAAGAACAGAGCCATGGATAAATGATAACATTTTAAAAGGCAATTAAGCGTAGAAATGAACGCTTTCTAGAGTTTAGGAAATCCAGGGCAGATGATATATTTATGGACTATAAGAAGTGAAGAAACGAGGTCAACAGGATGATACAGAAGGTCAAGAAAGAATATTTAAATTACAAAATAGTTGCAAATAGAAACAATCTGAGTGAATTATGGAAGTGTCTGAAGCTGTTAGGTTACAGTAACAGATTAAAGACCAAAGCTCTCAATCTTAGCTTGGACATTGGAGGAAATTTTACATCAGACAAGACCGTGGTTGCAAACAGTCTGAATAGCAATTTATAGCTAATACATTAGTTAGCAAGTTACCTTGTCAATCAGGTTGCTATGGGGGAGAATCAAGTCCAGCAGTTTTACTCAACAGCCGGGGATTCAAGTAGATGTTTTTTCATTTGAAAAGGTGTCTGAGTCAATTGTGAGAAGCTGAAAAGAACTTGACCGTTCCATAGCAACGGGCCTTGACAACATTCCTGACAGAGTTCTAAAGGATGTTGCTGTAGTTACCACCCCCTGTGTAACTCACATTGGGAACCTGTCTATTGAACTAGGGTGGTTTCCCAGTCAACTAAGCCTTGCAAGGTTCATTCCTTTATATATATAAAAAAAGGTAATAAGTTAGATCACGGAAACTATCGTCCTGTCTCAATCCTGTGTTGCTTTATCGAAGGTCATGGAAAAGATTATGTTCAAGCAGATTGACAGTTACATTTCCTTACATAACCTATTCTATGAGTTAAAATCTGGCTTCAGGAAATCCCATTCTGCCTACTATGTCTGACTGACCACGTCAGGAAGGAAGAAGACGGAGGGACATTTTGTCGTATGGTTATGTTAGATCTCAAAAAGACGTTTGAAAACAATGAATCGTGAGATTCTGTTAATCAAACTAAGAGCCATAGGCTTTAACAACTTAGCAGTAGAATGGGGTCAGCTCTTACCTGCAAGGAAGAAAACAGATGGTGAATGTGGATGGGACCTTGTCTAAATCTGGAACTGTGGGGTACCCCAAGGGAGTGTGCTGGGTCCACTTTTATTTCTATTTTATATAAATGATCTGAAATCTGCCTCTACATGTGACCTTTTCCTATATGCAGATGATTCTGCACTGTGTGGTTTCCCACAAAAGACAACAATGTGGTTGAGAAAGCCCTCAGTGCTAACTTCTGAATGTCAGTAAATGGCTAAAGGACAATAAGCTGTCACTTCACCTTGGAAAAACAGAGTCCATCTTGTTCGGGTCGAAAGTGAAACTGAGGAAATCCCCAGAATTTTAAGGTGGTAGTAGGTGACATAGTAGTTGTAGCAAAAGACTCTGTTAAGTATCTTGGATGTTAAATATCTTGGATGTTAAGTATCTTGGATGTTAAGTATCTTGGATGTTAAGTATCTTGGATGTGAAGTATCTTGGATGTTAAGTATCTTGGATGTGAAATATCTTGGATGTGAAGTATCTTGGATGTGAAGTATCTTGGATGTTAAGTATCTTGGATGTTAAATATCTTGGATGTTAAATATCTTGGATGTTAAGTATCTTGGATGTTAAGTATCTTGGATGTGAAGTATCTTGGATGTTAAGTATCTTGGATGTTAAGTATCTTGGATGTTAAGTATCTTGGATGTTAAGTATCTTGGATGTTAAGTATCTTGGATGTTAAGTATCTTGGATGTTAAGTATCTTGGATGTGAAGTATCTTGGATGTTAAGTATCTTGGATGTGAAATATCTTGGATGTGAAGTATCTTGGATGTGAAGTATCTTGGATGTTAAGTATCTTGGATGTTAAATATCTTGGATGTTAAATATCTTGGATGTTAAGTATCTTGGATGTTAAGTATCTTGGATGTGAAGTATCTTGGATGTTAAGTATCTTGGATGTTAAGTATCTTGGATGTTAAGTATCTTGGATGTTAAGTATCTTGGATGTGAAGTATCTTGGATGTGAAGTATCTTGGATGTTAAATATCTTGGATGTTAAGTATCTTGGATGTTAAGTATCTTGGATGTTAAGTATCTTGGATGTGTGCTAGATAATCATCTGACAAGGGGAAAGCACGGCACAAAAACGTTATCTCCAAAGAGAACCATAAAATGTGGTTCCCGGGCAAGAACCTCCAAAGATCTCGATAAGAATACAATGGGGACATTGAGGAGAGGCTCGTGTTCAGTGCCACTTCGACTATGCATGCTCTTCCTGGTACAATAGTGCCTCCAAGATATAAAAAAATGATAAATTGCAGACATCTCAGAACAAATTAGTCAGGATTATTCTTAAACTTCCGGCAGTTACGCATCTTGGCTATTTCCCCACGTTGAAAACCTTTTAGACGGCTTAAAGTGGAGGAGAGAGTCGCTCAGATATAAGTGTGTCTTGTACATCAGATTGTCCACAGTTTGGTCCCTAGGTACTTACGTAACTATTTCAACTTAGTCCGTGATAACTATTCCACTAGAAGGAGTCAAACGGACGTTGTTGTCACGTTCCTGACCTGTTTCTGTTAGTTTTGTATGTGTTAGTTGGTCAGTTGCCAGCAGCATACCACCCTGCATACCACTGCTGGCTTGCTTCTGAAGCTAAGCAGGGTTGGTCCTGGTCAGTCCCTGGATGGGAGACCAGATGCTGCTGGAAGTGGTGTTGGAGGGCCAGTAGGAGGCACTCTTTCCTCTGGTCTAAAAAATATCCCAATGCCCCAGGGCAGTGATTGGGGACACTGCCCTGTGTAGGGTGCCGTCTTTCGGATGGGACGTTAAACGGGTGTCCTGACTCTCTGGGGTCATTAAAGATCCCATGGCACTTATCGTAAGAGTAGGGGTGTTAACCCCGGTGTCCTGGCTAAATTCCCAATCTGGCCCTCAAACCATCATGGTCACCTAATAATCCCCAGTTTACAATTGGCTCATTCATCCCCCTCCTCTCCCCTGTAACTATTCCCCAGGTCGTTGTTGCAAATGAGAACGTGTTCTCAGTCAACTTACCTGGTAAAATAACGGTAAAATAAATAAATAAAAGGACGTGAGTTTGGGTGGGTAGTCTATGTTTTCTGTTTCTATGTTTGTATAAGGGTTGCCTGGTATGGTTCTCAATTAGAGGCAGGTGTTTGGCGTTTCCTCTAATTGAGAGTCATATTAAGGTAGGTGTTTTCACACTCTTTGTTGTGGGTGGTTGTCTCCTGTGTCAGTGTATGTGTTATCTTACTTCACATGGGACTGCTTCGGTTTTGTTTGTTTGTTCGTTTTATGTAGGCATTTTCCTGTTCATGCGGTCTTCGTGTTTAATGTAAGTTCGTCGTCCAGGTCTGTTTACTCCGTTTGTTGTTTTGTTAGTTTATAGTGAAGTTCGTGTTTTCGTCTTTTCTTTAAATAAATATGTCAACTCAAGACGCTGCATTTTGGTTTAATCCCTGCTCCTCCTCTTCGGATGAAGAGGACATTGTTTTTTTTTATACTCGGCTGCCATTTTTTTGGGAATAATCTTCCAAACAATTTGAAACGTATAACCTCCATAGGTAGTTTCATGTACTCACTGAAAAAAAAATGACTAAATAGTAGCATGTCTTAAAAGGGATAATCACCCGTAGCCCATCTGTTATTCACCATGATCACCTGTAACCCATCTGTTATTCAGCATGATCACCTGTAACCCATCTGTTATTCACCATGATCACCTGTAACCCATCTGTTATTCAGCATGATCACCTGTAACCCATCTGTTATTCACCATGATCACCTGTAACCCATCTGTTATTCACCATGATCACCTGTAACCCATCTGTTATTCACCATGATCACCTGTAACCCATCTGTTATTCAGCATGATCACCTGTAACCCATCTGTTATTCACCATGATCACCTGTAACCCATCTGTTATTCAGCATGATCACCTGTAACCCATCTGTTATTCACCATGATCACCTGTAACCCATCTGTTATTCAGCATGATCACCTGTAACCCATCTGTTATTCAGCATGATCACCTGTAACCCATCTGTTATTCACCATGATCACCTGTAGCCCATCTGCTATTCAGCATGATCACCTGTAACCCATCTGTTATTCACCATGATCACCTGTAACCCATCTGTTATTCAGCATGATCACCTGTAACTCATCTGTTATTCAGCATGATCACCTGTAACCCATTTGTTATTCCTTATGATCACCTGTAACCCATCTGTTATTCACCATGATCACCTGTAACCCATCTGTTATTCAGCATGATCACCTGTGACCCATCTGTTATTCAGGATGATCACCTGTAACCCATCTGTTATTCAGCATGATCACCTGTAACCCATCTGTTATTCAGCATGATCACCTGTAACCCATCTGTTATTCACCATGATCACCTGTGACCCATCTGTTATTCAGCATGATCAACTGTAACCCATCTGTTATTCAGCATGATCACCTGTAACCCATCGGTTATTCAGCATGATCACCTGTAACCCATCTGTTATTCAGCATGATCACCTGTAACCCATCTGTTATTCAGCATGATCACCTGTTGCCCATCTTGTTATTCAGCAAGATCACCTGTGACCCATCTGTGGTAAGATTAAAATAGGTGACGGAGAGGGAAATGCCCGGAATATGGTCTGTCTTTTGGTGTTTGTTGTTGATTATATTGTGATTGTTTTGTGTGTATAATATATATATTATGGATGGATTGTGTGTATATTAAGGGTATGTGAGACAAGGAAGATGTAATTGTCCGTAGTTGTTTATTAGGAAAGGAAATTGTATTAAATTATCGGATGTTGTGAAACAAACCGTTGTATGTGGAGGCGTCACCAGCTGGAGCGCCCTTATCGATTAATCAATCAATCAATCAATCAATCAATCAATCAATCAAATGTGTGTGTTAATATGTGTTAATGTGTGTTAATATGTGTTAATGTGTGTTAATGTGTGTTAATGTGTGTTAATGTGTGTTAATATGTGTTAATGTGTGTTAATGTGTGTTAATGTGTGTTAATGTGTGTTAATGTGTGTTAATATGTGTGTGTTCATGTGTGTTAATATGGTCATTAATACTGTGTGTGTGTGTGTGTGTGTGTGTGTGTGTGTGTGTGTGTGTGTGTGTGTGTGTGTGTGTGTGTGTGTGTGTGTGTGTGTGTGTGTGTGTGGTGTGTGTTGTCATACCACGTTCAGTAGGGTTGAATCCACACAGGTCACAGATACACCTGACCCATGTGTTCATGTCCTCCTCACTGTCAGCCACCAGGTAGAATACCCTCTCCACTGTCCGCACGTCAAACACATAGCTGCTGTCCAAATCCTTTTTATTAAAGGTTAGGCCTGCATCCACCTAGGAGAGACAGAGAGAGAAGAGACAGAGAGAGAAGAGACAGAGAGAGAAGAGAGAGAATAGAGAGAATAGAGAGAGAATAGAGAAGAGAGTAAAGACAGAGAGGAGAGAGAGAGAGAGAGAGAGAGAGAGACAGACAGAGAGAGAAGAGACAGAGAGAGAAGAGACGAGAGAGAATAGAGAGAATAGAGAGAGAATAGAGAAGAGAGTAAAGACAGAGAGGAGAGAGAGAGAGAGAGAGAGAGACAGACAGAGAGAGAAGAGACAGAGAGAGAAGAGAGAGAATAGAGAGAGAATAGAGTAAAGAGAGAGAGAGAGAGAGAGAGAGAGAGAGAGAGAGAGAGAGAGAGAGAGAGAGAGAGAGAGAGAGAGAGAGAGAGAGAGAGAGAGAGAGAGAGAGAGAGAGAGAGAGAGAGAGAGAGAGAGAGAGAGAGAGAGAGAGAGATTTTACATCAGAGATGATAGTGATTTGGATCAGGATAGTAGGCTAGTGGAGTTTCCTTTTGTTATGTTGTAATTTGTAACGACATTGTTAGTGGGTGGGGTTGTTCTCTCATTAATTATAAACCGGGTGGTTCACACCCTGAATCCTGATTGGCTGAAAGCTGTGGAATATCAGACCGTATAACACGGGTATGACAAAATAAATACTATTTACTGTTCTAATTCTGTCGGTAACCAGTTTATAACAGCAATAAGGCACCTTGGGAATTTGCGGCATATGGCCAATATACCACGCTAAGCGCTGTTCTTAGGCCCGACGCAACGCAGAA
>NC_074700.1:28342622-28365122 GCF_029448725.1 Salvelinus fontinalis | reverse complement strand
TAATACTATGCTACTACTGTATTCTACCACCACCAGGTATTACTATGTTACTACTGTATTCTACCACCACCACCAGGTATTACTATGCTACTACTGTATTCTACCACCACCACCAGGTATTACTATGCTACTACTGTATTCTACCACCGCCAGGTATTACTATGCTACTACTGTATTCTACCACCACCAGGTATTACTATGCTACTACTATATTCTACCACCACCAGGTATTACTATGCTACTACTGTATTCTACCACCACCAGGTATTACTATGCTACTACTGTATTCTACCACCACCAGGTATTACTATGCTACTACTGTATTCTACCACCACCAGGTATTACTATGCTACTACTGTATTCTACCACCGCCAGGTATTACTATGCTTCTACTGTATTCTACCACCACCAGGTATTACTATGCTACTACTGTATTCTACCACCACCAGGTATTACTATGCTACTACTGTATTCTACCACCACCAGGTATTACTATGCAACTACTGTATTCTACCACCACCAGGTATTACTATGCTACTACTGTATTCTACCACCACCAGGTATTACTATGCTACTACTATATTCTACCACCACCAGGTATTACTATGCTACTACTGTATTCTACCACCACCAAGTATTACTATGCTACTACTGTATTCTACCACCGCCAGGTATTACTATGCTACTACTGTATTCTACCACCACCACCAGGTATTACTATGCTTTTACTGTATTCTACCACCACCAGGTATTACTATGCTACTACTGTATTCTACCACCACCAGGTATTACTATGCTACTACTGTATTCTACCACCACCAGGTATTACTATGCTACTACTGTATTCTACCACCACCAGGTATTACTATGCTACTACTGTATTCTACCACCACCAGGTATTACTATGCTACTACTGTATTCTACCACCACCAGGTATTACTATGCTACTACTATATTCTACCACCACCAGGTATTACTATGCTACTACTGTATTCTACCACCACCAAGTATTACTATGCTACTACTGTATTCTACCACCGCCAGGTATTACTATGCTACTACTGTATTCTACCACCACCACCAGGTATTACTATGCTTTTACTGTATTCTACCACCACCAGGTATTACTATGCTACTACTGTATTCTACCACCACCACCAGGTATTACTATGCTACTACTGTATTCTACCGCCACCACCAGGTATTACTATGCTACTACTATATTCTACCGCCACCACCAGGTATTACTATGCTACTACTATATTCTACCGCCACCACCAGGTATTACTATGCTACTACTGTATTCTACCACCGCCAGGTATTACTATGCTACTACTGTATTTCTACCACCACCAGGTATTACTATGCTACTACTGTATTCTACCACCACCAGGTATTACTATGCTACTACTGTATTCTACCACCACCAAGTATTACTATGCTACTACTGTATTCTACCACCACCACCAGGTATTACTATGCTACTACTATATTCTACCACCACCAGGTATTACTATGCTACTACTGTATTCTACCACCACCACCAGGTATTACTATGCTACTACTGTATTCTACCACCACCAGGTATTACTATGCTACTACTGTATTCTACCACCACCAAGTATTACTATGCTACTACTGTATTCTACCACCACCAGGTATTACTATGCTACTACTGTATTCTACCACCACCAGGTATTACTATGCTACTACTGTATTCTACCACCACCAGGTATTCCTATGCTACTACTGTATTCTACCACCACCAGGTATTACTATGCTACACTGTATTCTACCACCGCCAGGTATTACTATGCTACTACTGTATTCTACCACCACCAGGTATTACTATGCTACTACTGTATTCTACCACCACCAGGTATTACTATGCTACTACTGTATTCTACCACCACCACCAGGTATTACTATGCTACTACTGTATTCTACCACCACCAGGTATTACTATGCTACTACTGTATTCTACCACCACCAGGTATTACATGCTACTACTGTATTCTACCACCACCAGGTATTACTATGCTACTACTGTATTCTACCACCACCAGGTATTACTATGCTTCTACTGTATTCTACCACCACCACCAGGTATTACTATGCTACTACTGTATTCTACCACCACCAGGTATTACTATGCTACTACTGTATTCTACCACCACCAGGTATTACTATGCTACTACTATATTCTACCACCAAAAGGTATTACTATGCTACTACTCTATTCTACCACCACCACCAGGTATTACTATGCTACTACTGTATTCTACCACCACCAGGTATTACTATGCTACTACTGTATTCTACCACCACCAGGTATTACTATTCTACTACTGTATTCTACCACCACCAGGTATTACTATGCTACTACTGTATTCTACCACCACCACCAGGTATTACTATGCTACTACTGTATTCTACCACCACCACCAGGTATTACTATGCTACTACTGTATTCTACCACCACCAGGTATTACTATGCTACTACTGTATTCTACCACCACCACCAGGTATTACTATGCTACTACTGTATTCTACCACCACCACCAGGTATTACTATGCTACTACTGTATTCTACCACCACCACCAGGTATTACTATGCTACTACTGTATTCTACCACCACCAGGTATTACTATGCTACTACTATATTATACCACCACCAGGTATTACTATGCTACTACTGTATTCTACCACCACCAGGTATTACTATGCTACTACTGTATTCTACCACCACCAGGTATTACTATGCTACTACTGTATTCTACCACCGCCAGGTATTACTATGCTACTACTGTATTCTACCACCGCCAGGTATTACTATGCTACTACAGTATTCTACCACCACCACCAAGTATTACTATGCTACTACTGTATTCTACCACCACCAGGTATTACTATGCTACTACTGTATTATAACACCACCACCAGGTATTACTATGCTACTACTGTATTCTACCACCACCAGGTATTACTATGCTACTACAGTATTCTACCACCACCGCCAGGCATTACTATGCTACTACTGTATTCTACCACCACCAGGTATTACTATGCTACTACTGTATTCTACCACCACCAGGTATTACTATGCTACTACTGTATTCTACCACCACCAGGTATTACTATGCTACTACTATATTCTACCACCACCAGGTATTACTATGCTACTACTGTATTCTACCACCACCAAGTATTACTATGCTACTACTGTATTCTACCACCGCCAGGTATTACTATGCTACTACTGTATTCTACCACCACCACCAGGTATTACTATGCTTTTACTGTATTCTACCACCACCAGGTATTACTATGCTACTACTGTATTCTACCACCACCACCAGGTATTACTATGCTACTACTGTATTCTACCGCCACCACCAGGTATTACTATGCTACTACTATATTCTACCGCCACCACCAGGTATTACTATGCTACTACTATATTCTACCGCCACCACCAGGTATTACTATGCTACTACTGTATTCTACCACCGCCAGGTATTACTATGCTACTACTGTATTTCTACCACCACCAGGTATTACTATGCTCCTACTGTATTCTACCACCACCAGGTATTACTATGCTACTACTGTATTCTACCACCACCAAGTATTACTATGCTACTACTGTATTCTACCACCACCACCAGGTATTACTATGCTACTACTATATTCTACCACCACCAGGTATTACTATGCTACTACTGTATTCTACCACCACCACCAGGTATTACTATGCTACTACTGTATTCTACCACCACCAGGTATTACTATGCTACTACTGTATTCTACCACCACCAAGTATTACTATGCTACTACTGTATTCTACCACCACCAGGTATTACTATGCTACTACTGTATTCTACCACCACCAGGTATTACTATGCTACTACTGTATTCTACCACCACCAGGTATTCCTATGCTACTACTGTATTCTACCACCACCAGGTATTACTATGCTACACTGTATTCTACCACCGCCAGGTATTACTATGCTACTACTGTATTCTACCACCACCAGGTATTACTATGCTACTACTGTATTCTACCACCACCAGGTATTACTATGCTACTACTGTATTCTACCACCACCACCAGGTATTACTATGCTACTACTGTATTCTACCACCACCAGGTATTACTATGCTACTACTGTATTCTACCACCACCAGGTATTACATGCTACTACTGTATTCTACCACCACCAGGTATTACTATGCTACTACTGTATTCTACCACCACCAGGTATTACTATGCTTCTACTGTATTCTACCACCACCACCAGGTATTACTATGCTACTACTGTATTCTACCACCACCAGGTATTACTATGCTACTACTGTATTCTACCACCACCAGGTATTACTATGCTACTACTATATTCTACCACCAAAAGGTATTACTATGCTACTACTCTATTCTACCACCACCACCAGGTATTACTATGCTACTACTGTATTCTACCACCACCAGGTATTACTATGCTACTACTGTATTCTACCACCACCAGGTATTACTATTCTACTACTGTATTCTACCACCACCAGGTATTACTATGCTACTACTGTATTCTACCACCACCACCAGGTATTACTATGCTACTACTGTATTCTACCACCACCACCAGGTATTACTATGCTACTACTGTATTCTACCACCACCAGGTATTACTATGCTACTACTGTATTCTACCACCACCACCAGGTATTACTATGCTACTACTGTATTCTACCACCACCACCAGGTATTACTATGCTACTACTGTATTCTACCACCACCACCAGGTATTACTATGCTACTACTGTATTCTACCACCACCAGGTATTACTATGCTACTACTATATTATACCACCACCAGGTATTACTATGCTACTACTGTATTCTACCACCACCAGGTATTACTATGCTACTACTGTATTCTACCACCACCAGGTATTACTATGCTACTACTGTATTCTACCACCGCCAGGTATTACTATGCTACTACTGTATTCTACCACCGCCAGGTATTACTATGCTACTACAGTATTCTACCACCACCACCAAGTATTACTATGCTACTACTGTATTCTACCACCACCAGGTATTACTATGCTACTACTGTATTATAACACCACCACCAGGTATTACTATGCTACTACTGTATTCTACCACCACCAGGTATTACTATGCTACTACAGTATTCTACCACCACCGCCAGGCATTACTATGCTACTACTGTATTCTACCACCACCGCCAGGTATTACTATGCTACTACTGTATTCTACCACCACCACCAGGTATTACTATGCTACTACTGTATTCTACCACCACCAGGTATTACTATGCTACTACTGTATTCTACCACCACCAGGTATTACTATGCTACTACTGTATTCTACCACCACCACCAGGTATTACTATGCTACTACTGTATTCTACCACCACCACCAGGTATTACTATGCTACTACTGTATTCTACCACCACCAGGTATTACTATGCTACTACTGTATTCTACCACCACCAGGTATTACTATGCTACTACTGTATTCTACCACCACCAGGTATTACTATGCTACTACTGTATTCTACCACCACCAGGTATTACTATGTTACTACTGTATTCTACCACCACCAGGTATTACTATGCTACTACTGTATTCTACCACCGCCAGGTATTACTATGCTACTACTGTATTCTACCACCACCAGGTATTACTATGCTACTACTGTATTCTACCACCACCAGGTATTACTATGCCACTACTGTATTCTACCACCACCAGGTATTACTATGCCACTACTGTATTCAACCACCACCAGGTATTACTATGCTACTACTGTATTCTACCACCACCAGGTATTACTATGCTACTACTGTATTCTACCACCACCACCAGGTATTACTATGCTACTACTGTATTCTACCACCACCAGGTATTACTATTCTACTACTATATTCTACCACCACCAGGTATTACTATGCTACTACTGTATTCTACCACCACCAGGTACTACTATGTTACTACTGTATTCTACCACCACCAGGTATTACTATGCTACTACTGTATTCTACCACCACCAGGTATTACTATGCTACTACTGTTTTCTACCACCACCAGGTATTACTATGCTACTACTGTATTCTACCACCACCACCAGGTATTACTATGCTACTACTGTATTCTACCACCACCAGGTATTACTATGCTACTACTGTATTCTACCACCACCACCAGGTATTACTATGCTACTACTGTATTCTACCACCGCCAGGTATTACTTTGCTACTACTGTATTCTACCACCACCACCAGGTACTACTATGCTTCTACTGTATTCTACCACCACCAGGTATTACTATGCTACTACTGTATTCTACCACCACCAGGTATTACTATTCTACTACTGTATTCTACCACCACCAGGTATTACTATGCTACTACTGTATTCTACCACCACCAGGTATTACTATGCTACTACTGTATTCTACCACCACCCGGTATTACTATGCTACTTCTGTATTCTACCACCACCAGGTATTACTATGCTACTACTGTATTCTACCACCACCAGGTATTACTATGCTACTACTGTATTCTACCACCGCCAGGTATTACTATGCTACTACTGTATTCTACCACCGCCAGGTATTACTATGCTACTACTGTATTCTACCACCACCAGGTATTACTATGCTACTACTGTATTCTACCACCACCAGGTATTACTATGCTACTACTGTATTCTACCAACGCCAGGTATTACTATGCTACTACTGTATTCTACCACCGCCAGGTATTACTATGCTACTACTGTATTCTACCACCACCACCAGGTATTACTATGCTACTACTGTATTCTACCACCACCAGGTATTACTATGCTACTACTGTATTCTACCACCACCAGGTATTACTATGCTACTACTGTATTCTACCACCACCAGGTATTACTATGCTACTACTGTATTCTACCACCACCAGGTATTACTATGCTACTACTGTATTCTACCACCACCAGGTATTACTATGCTACTACTGTATTCTACCACCACCAGGTATTACTATGCTACTACTGTATTCAACCACCGCCAGGTATTACTATGCTACTACTGTATTCTACCACCGCCAGGTATTACTATGCTACTACTGTATTCTACCACCGCCAGGTATTACTATGCTACTACTGTATTCTACCACCACCAGGTATTACTATGCTACTACTGTATTCTACCACCACCAGGTATTACTATGCTACTACTGTATTCTACCACCACCAGGTATTACTATGCTACTACTGTATTCTACCACCGCCACCAGGTATTACTATGTTACTACTGTATTCTACCACCACCAGGTATTACTATGCTACTACTGTATTCTACCACCACCAGGTATTACTATGCTACTACTGTATTCTACCACCACCAGGTATTACTATGCTACTACTGTATTCTACCACCACCAGGTATTACTATGCTACTACTGTATTCTTCCACCACCAGGTATTACTATGCTACTACTATATTCTACCACCACCAGGTATTACTATGCTACTACTGTATTCTACCACCACCAGGTATTACTATGCTACTACTGTATTCTACCACCACCAGGTATTACTATGCTACTACTGTATTCTACCACCACCAGGTATTACTATGCTACTACTGTATTCTACCACCACCAGGTATTACTATGCTACTACTGTATTCTACCACCACCAGGTATTACTATGCTACTACTGTATTCTACCACCACCAGGTATTACTATGCTTCTACTGTATTCTACCACCACCAGGTATTACTATACTACTACTGTATTCTACCACCACCAGGTATTACTATGCTTCTACTGTATTCTACCACCACCAGGTATTACTATGCTACTACTGTATTCTACCACCACCAGGTATTACTATGCTACTACTGTATTCTACCACCGCCAGGTATTACTATGCTACTACTGTATTATACCACCACCGCCAGGTATTACTATGCTACTACTGTATTCTACCACCACCAGGTATTACTATGCTACTACTGTATTCTACCACCACCAGGTATTACTATGCTACTACTGTATTCTACCACCGCCAAGTATTACTATGCTACTACTGTATTCTACCACCACCACCAGGTATTACTATGCTACTACTATATTCTACCACCACCAGGTATTACTATGCTACTACTGTATTCTACCACCACCACCAGGTATTACTATGCTACTACTGTATTCTACCACCACCAGGTATTACTATGCTACTACTGTATTCTACCACCACCAAGTATTACTATGCTACTACTGTATTCTACCACCACCAGGTATTACTATGCTACTACTGTATTCTACCACCACCAGGTATTACTATGCTACTACTGTATTCTACCACCACCAGGTATTCCTATGCTACTACTGTATTCTACCACCACCAGGTATTACTATGCTACACTGTATTCTACCACCGCCAGGTATTACTATGCTACTACTGTATTCTACCACCACCAGGTATTACTATGCTACTACTGTATTCTACCACCACCAGGTATTACTATGCTACTACTGTATTCTACCACCACCACCAGGTATTACTATGCTACTACTGTATTCTACCACCACCAGGTATTACTATGCTACTACTGTATTCTACCACCACCAGGTATTACATGCTACTACTGTATTCTACCACCACCAGGTATTACTATGCTACTACTGTATTCTACCACCACCAGGTATTACTATGCTTCTACTGTATTCTACCACCACCACCAGGTATTACTATGCTACTACTGTATTCTACCACCACCAGGTATTACTATGCTACTACTGTATTCTACCACCACCAGGTATTACTATGCTACTACTATATTCTACCACCAAAAGGTATTACTATGCTACTACTCTATTCTACCACCACCACCAGGTATTACTATGCTACTACTGTATTCTACCACCACCAGGTATTACTATGCTACTACTGTATTCTACCACCACCAGGTATTACTATTCTACTACTGTATTCTACCACCACCAGGTATTACTATGCTACTACTGTATTCTACCACCACCACCAGGTATTACTATGCTACTACTGTATTCTACCACCACCACCAGGTATTACTATGCTACTACTGTATTCTACCACCACCAGGTATTACTATGCTACTACTGTATTCTACCACCACCACCAGGTATTACTATGCTACTACTGTATTCTACCACCACCACCAGGTATTACTATGCTACTACTGTATTCTACCACCACCACCAGGTATTACTATGCTACTACTGTATTCTACCACCACCAGGTATTACTATGCTACTACTATATTATACCACCACCAGGTATTACTATGCTACTACTGTATTCTACCACCACCAGGTATTACTATGCTACTACTGTATTCTACCACCACCAGGTATTACTATGCTACTACTGTATTCTACCACCGCCAGGTATTACTATGCTACTACTGTATTCTACCACCGCCAGGTATTACTATGCTACTACAGTATTCTACCACCACCACCAAGTATTACTATGCTACTACTGTATTCTACCACCACCAGGTATTACTATGCTACTACAGTATTCTACCACCACCGCCAGGCATTACTATGCTACTACTGTATTCTACCACCACCGCCAGGTATTACTATGCTACTACTGTATTCTACCACCACCACCAGGTATTACTATGCTACTACTGTATTCTACCACCACCAGGTATTACTATGCTACTACTGTATTCTACCACCACCAGGTATTACTATGCTACTACTGTATTCTACCACCACCACCAGGTATTACTATGCTACTACTGTATTCTACCACCACCACCAGGTATTACTATGCTACTACTGTATTCTACCACCACCAGGTATTACTATGCTACTACTGTATTCTACCACCACCAGGTATTACTATGCTACTACTGTATTCTACCACCACCAGGTATTACTATGCTACTACTGTATTCTACCACCACCAGGTATTACTATGTTACTACTGTATTCTACCACCACCAGGTATTACTATGCTACTACTGTATTCTACCACCGCCAGGTATTACTATGCTACTACTGTATTCTACCACCACCAGGTATTACTATGCTACTACTGTATTCTACCACCACCAGGTATTACTATGCCACTACTGTATTCTACCACCACCAGGTATTACTATGCCACTACTGTATTCAACCACCACCAGGTATTACTATGCTACTACTGTATTCTACCACCACCAGGTATTACTATGCTACTACTGTATTCTACCACCACCACCAGGTATTACTATGCTACTACTGTATTCTACCACCACCAGGTATTACTATTCTACTACTATATTCTACCACCACCAGGTATTACTATGCTACTACTGTATTCTACCACCACCAGGTACTACTATGTTACTACTGTATTCTACCACCACCAGGTATTACTATGCTACTACTGTATTCTACCACCACCAGGTATTACTATGCTACTACTGTTTTCTACCACCACCAGGTATTACTATGCTACTACTGTATTCTACCACCACCACCAGGTATTACTATGCTACTACTGTATTCTACCACCACCAGGTATTACTATGCTACTACTGTATTCTACCACCACCACCAGGTATTACTATGCTACTACTGTATTCTACCACCGCCAGGTATTACTTTGCTACTACTGTATTCTACCACCACCACCAGGTACTACTATGCTTCTACTGTATTCTACCACCACCAGGTATTACTATGCTACTACTGTATTCTACCACCACCAGGTATTACTATTCTACTACTGTATTCTACCACCACCAGGTATTACTATGCTACTACTGTATTCTACCACCACCAGGTATTACTATGCTACTACTGTATTCTACCACCACCCGGTATTACTATGCTACTTCTGTATTCTACCACCACCAGGTATTACTATGCTACTACTGTATTCTACCACCACCAGGTATTACTATGCTACTACTGTATTCTACCACCGCCAGGTATTACTATGCTACTACTGTATTCTACCACCGCCAGGTATTACTATGCTACTACTGTATTCTACCACCACCAGGTATTACTATGCTACTACTGTATTCTACCACCACCAGGTATTACTATGCTACTACTGTATTCTACCAACGCCAGGTATTACTATGCTACTACTGTATTCTACCACCGCCAGGTATTACTATGCTACTACTGTATTCTACCACCACCACCAGGTATTACTATGCTACTACTGTATTCTACCACCACCAGGTATTACTATGCTACTACTGTATTCTACCACCACCAGGTATTACTATGCTACTACTGTATTCTACCACCACCAGGTATTACTATGCTACTACTGTATTCTACCACCACCAGGTATTACTATGCTACTACTGTATTCTACCACCACCAGGTATTACTATGCTACTACTGTATTCTACCACCACCAGGTATTACTATGCTACTACTGTATTCAACCACCGCCAGGTATTACTATGCTACTACTGTATTCTACCACCGCCAGGTATTACTATGCTACTACTGTATTCTACCACCGCCAGGTATTACTATGCTACTACTGTATTCTACCACCACCAGGTATTACTATGCTACTACTGTATTCTACCACCACCAGGTATTACTATGCTACTACTGTATTCTACCACCACCAGGTATTACTATGCTACTACTGTATTCTACCACCGCCACCAGGTATTACTATGTTACTACTGTATTCTACCACCACCAGGTATTACTATGCTACTACTGTATTCTACCACCACCAGGTATTACTATGCTACTACTGTATTCTACCACCACCAGGTATTACTATGCTACTACTGTATTCTACCACCACCAGGTATTACTATGCTACTACTGTATTCTTCCACCACCAGGTATTACTATGCTACTACTATATTCTACCACCACCAGGTATTACTATGCTACTACTGTATTCTACCACCACCAGGTATTACTATGCTACTACTGTATTCTACCACCACCAGGTATTACTATGCTACTACTGTATTCTACCACCACCAGGTATTACTATGCTACTACTGTATTCTACCACCACCAGGTATTACTATGCTACTACTGTATTCTACCACCACCAGGTATTACTATGCTACTACTGTATTCTACCACCACCAGGTATTACTATGCTTCTACTGTATTCTACCACCACCAGGTATTACTATACTACTACTGTATTCTACCACCACCAGGTATTACTATGCTTCTACTGTATTCTACCACCACCAGGTATTACTATGCTACTACTGTATTCTACCACCACCAGGTATTACTATGCTACTACTGTATTCTACCACCGCCAGGTATTACTATGCTACTACTGTATTATACCACCACCGCCAGGTATTACTATGCTACTACTGTATTCTACCACCACCAGGTATTACTATGCTACTACTGTATTCTACCACCACCAGGTATTACTATGCTACTACTGTATTCTACCACCGCCAGGTATTACTATGCTACTACTGTATTCTACCACCACCACCAGGTATTACTATGTTACTACTGTATTCTACCACCACCAGGTATTACTATGTTACTACTGTATTCTACCACCACCAGGTATTACTATGCTACTACTATATTCTACCACCGCCAGGTATTACTATGTTACTACTGTATTCTACCACCACCACCAGGTATTACTATGCTACTACTGTATTCTACCACCACCAGGTATTACTATGCTACTACTGTATTCTACCACCACCACCAGGTATTACTATGCTACTACTGTATTCTACCACCACCACCAGGTATTACTATGCTACTACTGTATTCTACCACCACCAGGTATTACTATGCTACTACTATATTATACCACCACCAGGTATTACTATGCTACTACTGTATTCTACCACCACCAGGTATTACTATGCTACTACTGTATTCTACCACCACCAGGTATTACTATGCTACTACTGTATTCTACCACCGCCAGGTATTACTATGCTACTACTGTATTCTACCACCGCCAGGTATTACTATGCTACTACAGTATTCTACCACCACCACCAAGTATTACTATGCTACTACTGTATTCTACCACCACCAGGTATTACTATGCTACTACTGTATTCTAACACCACCACCAGGTATTACTATGCTACTACTGTATTCTACCACCACCAGGTATTACTATGCTACTACTGTATTCTACCACCACCAGGTATTACTATGCTACTACTGTATTCTACCACCACCAGGTATTACTATGTTACTACTGTATTCTACCACCACCAGGTATTACTATGCTACTACTGTATTCTACCACCGCCAGGTATTACTATGCTACTACTGTATTCTACCACCACCAGGTATTACTATGCTACTACTGTATTCTACCACCACCAGGTATTACTATGCCACTACTGTATTCTACCACCACCAGGTATTACTATGCCACTACTGTATTCAACCACCACCAGGTATTACTATGCTACTACTGTATTCTACCACCACCAGGTATTACTATGCTACTACTGTATTCTACCACCACCACCAGGTATTACTATGCTACTACTGTATTCTACCACCACCACCAGGTATTACTATGCTACTACTATATTCTACCACCACCAGGTATTACTATGCTACTACTGTATTCTACCACCACCAGGTACTACTATGTTACTACTGTATTCTACCACCACCAGGTATTACTATGCTACTACTGTATTCTACCACCACCAGGTATTACTATGCTACTACTGTTTTCTACCACCACCAGGTATTACTATGCTACTACTGTATTCTACCACCACCACCAGGTATTACTATGCTACTACTGTATTCTACCACCACCACCAGGTATTACTATGCTACTACTGTATTCTACCACCACCACCAGGTATTACTATGCTACTACTGTATTCTACCACCGCCAGGTATTACTATGCTACTACTGTATTCTACCACCACCACCAGGTACTACTATGCTTCTACTGTATTCTACCACCACCAGGTATTACTATGCTACTACTGTATTCTACCACCACCAGGTATTACTATTCTACTACTGTATTCTACCACCACCAGGTATTACTATGCTACTACTGTATTCTACCACCACCAGGTATTACTATGCTACTACTGTATTCTACCACCACCCGGTATTACTATGCTACTTCTGTATTCTACCACCACCAGGTATTACTATGCTACTACTGTATTCTACCACCACCAGGTATTACTATGCTACTACTGTATTCTACCACCGCCAGGTATTACTATGCTACTACTGTATTCTACCACCACCAGGTATTACTATGCTACTACTGTATTCTACCACCACCAGGTATTACTATGCTACTACTGTATTCTACCACCACCAGGTATTACTATGCTACTACTGTATTCTACCACCGCCAGGTATTACTATGCTACTACTGTATTCTACCACCGCCAGGTATTACTATGCTACTACTGTATTCTACCACCACCACCAGGTATTACTATGCTACTACTGTATTCTACCACCACCAGGTATTACTATGCTACTACTGTATTCTACCACCACCAGGTATTACTATGCTACTACTGTATTCTACCACCACCAGGTATTACTATGCTACTACTGTATTCTACCACCACCAGGTATTACTATGCTACTACTGTATTCTACCACCACCAGGTATTACTATGCTACTACTGTATTCTACCACCACCAGGTATTACTATGCTACTACTGTATTCAACCACCGCCAGGTATTACTATGCTACTACTGTATTCTACCACCGCCAGGTATTACTATGCTACTACTGTATTCTACCACCGCCAGGTATTACTATGCTACTACTGTATTCTACCACCACCAGGTATTACTATGCTACTACTGTATTCTACCACCACCAGGTATTACTATGCTACTACTGTATTCTACCACCACCAGGTATTACTATGCTACTACTGTATTCTACCACCGCCACCAGGTATTACTATGTTACTACTGTATTCTACCACCACCAGGTATTACTATGCTACTACTGTATTCTACCACCACCAGGTATTACTATGCTACTACTGTATTCTACCACCACCAGGTATTACTATGCTACTACTGTATTCTACCACCACCAGGTATTACTATGCTACTACTGTATTCTTCCACCACCAGGTATTACTATGCTACTACTATATTCTACCACCACCAGGTATTACTATGCTACTACTGTATTCTACCACCACCAGGTATTACTATGCTACTACTGTATTCTACCACCACCAGGTATTACTATGCTACTACTGTATTCTACCACCACCAGGTATTACTATGCTACTACTGTATTCTACCACCACCAGGTATTACTATGCTACTACTGTATTCTACCACCACCAGGTATTACTATGCTACTACTGTATTCTACCACCACCAGGTATTACTATGCTTCTACTGTATTCTACCACCACCAGGTATTACTATGCTACTACTGTATTCTACCACCACCAGGTATTACTATGCTTCTACTGTATTCTACCACCACCAGGTATTACTATGCTACTACTGTATTCTACCACCACCAGGTATTACTATGCTACTACTGTATTCTACCACCGCCAGGTATTACTATGCTACTACTGTATTATACCACCACCGCCAGGTATTACTATGCTACTACTGTATTCTACCACCACCAGGTATTACTATGCTACTACTGTATTCTACCACCACCAGGTATTACTATGCTACTACTGTATTCTACCACCGCCAGGTATTACTATGCTACTACTGTATTCTACCACCACCACCAGGTATTACTATGTTACTACTGTATTCTACCACCACCAGGTATTACTATGTTACTACTGTATTCTACCACCACCAGGTATTACTATGCTACTACTATATTCTACCACCGCCAGGTATTACTATGTTACTACTGTATTCTACCACCACCACCAGGTATTACTATGCTACTACTGTATTCTACCACCACCAGGTATTACTATGCTACTACTGTATTCTACCACCAACAGGTATTACTATGCTACTACTGTATTCTACCGCCACCAGGTATTACTATGCTACTACTGTATTCTACCACCGCCAGGTATTACTATGCTACTACTGTATTCTACCACCACCAGGTATTACTATGCTTCTACTGTATTCTCCCACCGCCAGGTATTACTATGTTACTACTGTATTCTACCGCCACCGCCAGGTATTACTATGCTACTACTGTATTCTACCACCACCAGGAATTACTATGCTGTTGAGGAGACGGTGTCAGTAAGCAGGTCACTGTACTATTGAGGAGAAGTTGAAATGAAGCATTTCACTGTACATTTCACAGCTCAAACACGAGACGTATGTGGCAGGTTCTAACCAGCCACGTGGCGGACATCGACGTCTTGCTCCCAGACAAATTAAACAACTTCTTTGCTCGCTTTGAGGACAATACAGTGCCACCGACACGGGCCCGCTACCAAATACTGCGGGCTCTCTTTCTCTGTGGCCGACGTGAGTAAAACATTTAAACGTGTTAACCCTCGCAAGGCTGCTGGCCCAGACGACATACCCAGCCGCGTCCTCAGAGCATGCGCAGACCAGCTGGCTGGTGTGTTTACGGACATATTCAATCTTTCCCTATCTCAGTCTGCTGTTCCCACATGCTTCAAGATGGCCACAATTGTTGCTGTTCATCAAAGCAGGGACCGAGAGACTGAAAAACAGCTTCTATCTCAAGGCCATCAGACTGTCAAACAGCCATCACTAACTCAGAGAGGCTGCTGCCAACAGTACATACAGACTTGAAATCTTTGGCCACTTTTATTAAAATAATACATTTTAATAAACAGAACACTAGTCACTTTAGTAATGTCACTTTAATAATGTTTACATATCTCACATTACTCATCTCATATGTATATACTATATCCTCCACTGTCTATTCTTCACTGTCTATTGCATTTTAGCCACTCTGTCATTTACATCCATATATTTTATACTTATATATTCTCATCCCGTTCCTTTACTAGATTGTGTGTATTAGGTTTTGTTGTGGAAATGTTAGATATTACCTGTTAGATACTGATACACTGTCAGATCTAGAAGCATTTCACTACACTCACAATAACATCTGCTAACCATGTGTATGTGACCAATAACATCTGATAACCATGTGTATGTGACCAATAACATCTGCTAACCATGTGTATGTGACCAATAACATCTGCTAACCATGTGTATGTGACCAATAACATCTGCTAACCATGTGTATGTGACCAATAACATCTGATAACCATGTGTAGAGTATGTGATCAATAACATCTGATAACCATGTGTATGTGACCAATAACATCTGCTAACCATGTGTATGTGACCAATAACCTCTGCTAACCATGTGTATGTGACCAATAACATCTGATAACCATGTGTATGTGATCAATAACATCTGATAACCATGTGTATGTGACCAATAACATCTGCTAACCATGTGTAGAGTATGTGATCAATAACATCTGATAACCATGTGTACATAATGTGATCAATAACATCTGCTAACCATGTGTATGTGATCAATAACATCTGATAACCATGTGTACAGTATGTGATCAATAACATCTGATAACCATGTGTACAGTATGTGATCAATAACATCTGATAACCATGTGTACAGTATGTGATCAATAACATCTGATAACCATGTGTACAGTATGTGATCAATAACATCTGATAACCATGTGTAGAGTATGTGATCAATAACATCTGATAACCATGTGTACATAATGTGATCAATAACATCTGCTAACCATGTGTATGTGATCAATAACATCTGATAACCATGTGTACAGTATGTGATCAATAACATCTGATAACCATGTGTATGTGATCAATAACATCTGATAACCATGTGTACAGTATGTGATCAATAACATCTGATAACCATGTGTATGTGATCAATAACATCTGATAACCATGTGTATGTGATCAATAACATCTGATAACCATGTGTACAGAATGTGATCAATAACATCTGATAACCATGTGTACAGTATGTGATCAATAACATCTGATAACCATGTGTATGTGATCAATAACATCTGATAACCATGTGTACAGTATGTGATCAATAACATCTGATAACCATGTGTACAGTATGTGATCAATAACATCTGATAACCATGTGTACAGTATGTGATCAATAACATCTGATAACCATGTGTACAGTATGTGATCAATAACATCTGATAACCATGTGTAAAGTATGTGATCAATAACATCTGATAACCATGTGTACAGTATGTGATCAATAACATCTGATAACCATGCGTATGTGATCAATAACATCTGATAACCATGTGTACAGTATGTGATCAATAACATCTGATAACCATGTGTATGTGATCAATAACATCTGATAACCATGTGTAGAGGTATGTGATCAATAACATCTGATAACCATGTGTATGTGACCAATAACATCTGATAACCATGTGTACAGTATGTGATCAATAACATCTGATAACCATGTGTATGTGATCAATAACATCTGATAACCATGTGTATGGGATCAATAACATCTGATAACCATGTGTACAGTATGTGATCAATAACATCTGATAACCATGTGTACAGTATGTGATCAATAACATCTGATAACCATGTGTAGAGTATGTGATCAATAACATCTGATAACCATGTGTACAGTATGTGATCAATAACATCTGATAACCATGTGTATGTGATCAATAACATCTGATAACCATGTGTACAGTATGTGATCAATAACATCTGATAACCATGTGTATGTGATCAATAACATCTGATAACCATGTGTATGTGATCAATAACACCTGATAACCATGTGTATGTGATCAATAACATCTGATAACCATGTGTACAGTATGTGACCAATAACATCTGATAACCATGTGTATGTGATCAATAACATCTGCTAACCATGTGAATGTGATCAATAACATCTGATAACCATGTGTACAGTATGTGATCAATAACATCTGATAACCATGTGTACAGTATGTGATCAATAACATCTGATAACCATGTGTAAAGTATGTGATCAATAACATCTGATAACCATGTGTACAGTATGTGATCAATAACATCTGATAACCATGCGTATGTGATCAATAACATCTGATAACCATGTGTACAGTATGTGATCAATAACATCTGATAACCATGTGTATGTGATCAATAACATCTGATAACCATGTGTATGTGATCAATAACATCTGATAACCATGTGTATGTGATCAATAACATCTGATAACCATGTGTAGAGGTATGTGATCAATAACATCTGATAACCATGTGTATGTGATCAATAACATCTGATAACCATGTGTATGTGACCAATAACATCTGATAACCATGTGTACAGTATGTGATCAATAACATCTGATAACCATGTGTATGTGATCAATAACATCTGATAACCATGTGTATGGGATCAATAACATCTGATAACCATGTGTACAGTATGTGACCAATAACATCTGATAACCATGTGTACACTATGTGATCAATAACATCTGATAACCATGTGTATGTGATCAATAACATCTGATAACCACGTGTATGTGATCAATAATATCTGATAACCATGTGTACAATATGTGATCAATAACATCTGATAACCATGTGTATGTGATCAATAACATCTGATAACCATGTGTATGTGATCAATAACATCTGATAACCATGTGTAGAGGTATGTGATCAATAACATCTGATAACCATGTGTACAGTATGTGACCAATAACATCTGACAACCATGTGTATGTGATCAATAACATCTGATAACCATGTGTAGAGGTATGTGATCAATAACATCTGATAACCATGTGTATGTGATCAATAACATCTGATAACCATGTGTACAGTATGTGATCAATAACATCTGATAACCATGTGTATGTGACCAATAACATCTGATAACCATGTGTATGTGATCAATAACATCTGATAACCATGTGTACACTATGTGATCAATAACATCTGATAACCATGTGTACAGTATGTGATCAATACCATCTGATAACCATGTGTATGTGACCAATAACATCTGATAACCATGTGTACAGTATGTGATCAATACCATCTGATAACCATGTGTACAGTATGTGATCAATAACATCTGATAACCATGTGTACAGTATGTGATCAATACCATCTGATAACCATGTGTACAGTATGTGATCAATAACATCTGATAACCATGTGTACAGTATGTGATCAATAACATCTGATAACCATGTGTAGAGTATGTGATCAATAACATCTGATAACCATGTGTACAGTATGTGATCAATAACATCTGATAACCATGTGTAGAGTATGTGATCAATAACATCTGATAACCATGTGTACAGTATGTGATCAATAACATCTGATAACCATGTGTAGAGTATGTGATCAATAACATCTGATAACCATGTGTAGAGTATGTGATCAATAACATCTGATAACCATGTGTACAGTATGTGATCAATAACATCTGATAACCATGTGTATGTGACCAATAACATCTGATAACCATGTGTAGAGTATGTGATCAATAACATCTGATAACCATGTGTAGAGTATGTGATCAATAACATCTGATAACCATGTGTACAGTATGTGATCAATAACATCTGATAACCATGTGTATGTGATCAATAACATCTGATAACCATGTGTATGTGATCAATAACATATGATAACCATGTGTACAGTATGTGATCAATAACATCTGATAACCATGTGTACAATATGTGATCAATAACATCTGATAACCATGTGTACAGTATGTGATCAATAACATCTGATAACCATGTGTATGTGATCAATAACATCTGATAACCATGTGTATGTGATCAATAACATATGATAACCATGTGTACAGTATGTGATCAATAACATCTGATAACCATGTGTACAATATGTGATCAATAACATCTGATAACCATGTGTACAGTATGTGATCAATAACATCTGATAACCATGTGTATGTGATCAATAACATCTGATAACCATGTGTATGTGATCAATAACATCTGATAACCATGTGTACAGTATGTGATCAATAACATCTGATAACCATGTGTACAATATGTGATCAATAACATCTGATAACCATGTGTACAGTGTGTGATCAATAACATCTGATAACCATGTGTACAATATGTGATCAATAACATCTGATAACCATGCGTATGTGATCAATAACATCTGATAACCATGTGTATGTGATCAATAACATCTGATAACCATGTGTACAGTATGGGATCAATAACATCTGATAACCATGTGTACAGTATGTGATCAATAACATCTGATAACCATGTGTACAGTGTGTGATCAATAACATCTGATAACCATGTGTACAATATGTGATCAATAACATCTGATAACCATGTGTACAGTGTGTGATCAATAACATCTGATAACCATGTGTACAATATGTGATCAATAACATCTGATAACCATGCGTATGTGATCAATAACATCTGATAACCATGTGTATGTGATCAATAACATCTGATAACCATGTGTACAGTATGTGATCAATAACATCTGATAACCATGTGTATGTGATCAATAACATCTGATAACCATGTGTACAGTATGTGATCAATAACATCTGATAACCATGTGTACAATATGTGATCAATAACATCTGATAACCATGTGTACAGTATGTGATCAATAACATCTGATAACCATGTGTATGTGATCAATAACATCTGATAACCATGTGTATGTGATCAATAACATCTGATAACCATGTGTACAATATGTGATCAATAACATCTGATAACCATGTGTACAGTGTGTGATCAATAACATCTGATAACCATGTGTACAATATGTGATCAATAACATCTGATAACCATGCGTATGTGATCAATAACATCTGATAACCATGTGTATGTGATCAATAACATCTGATAACCATGTGTACAGTATGTGATCAATAACATCTGATAACCATGTGTACAGTATGTGATCAATAACATCTGATAACCATGTGTACAGTGTGTGATCAATAACATCTGATAACCATGTGTACAGTGTGTGATCAATAACATCTGATAACCATGTGTACAGTATGTGATCAATACCATCTGATAACCATGTGTACAATATGTGATCAATACCATCTGATAACCATGTGTACAGTGTGTGATCAATACCATCTGATAACCATGTGTACAATATGTGATCAATAACATCTGATAACCATGTGTACAGTGTGTGATCAATAACATCTGATAACCATGTGTACAGTATGTGATCAATAACATCTGATAACCATGTGTATGTGATCAATAACATCTGATAACCATGTGTACAATATGTGATCAATAACATCTGATAACCATGTGTACAGTGTGTGATCAATAACATCTGATAACCATGTGTACAATATGTGATCAATAACATCTGATAACCATGTGTACAGTATGTGATCAATAACATCTGATAACCATGTGTA
>NC_074700.1:28317622-28340122 GCF_029448725.1 Salvelinus fontinalis | reverse complement strand
TCGTTGGGTGGGGGGGGGGGCTCTGCCATCCTAAATGACATAGACCCAAACCAGGAATGGTTTCCTCTTCTCTCTGTCTGTCTGTCTGTCTGTCTGTCTGTCTGTCTGTCTGTCTGTCTCTCTCTCTGTCTCCCTCTCAATTCAATTTCAATTCAATTCAATTCAAAGTGGCTTTATTGCCATGGGAAACATATGTTTACATTGCCAAAACAAGTGAAATAGATAATAAACAAGTGAAATAGATAATAAACAAAAGTGAGACAAACAATAAAAATGAACAGTAAATATATCACTCACACAAGTTCCAAAAGAATAGAAACATTTCAAATTATATTCAGGTGGCATTTCTCAAAAGCAAGGCTATGCTCACTGAGTCTGTACATAGCCTTGCTATTGAGACTATGCTCACTAAGTCTGTACATAGTCAAAGCTTTCCTTAAGTTTGGGTCAGTCACAGTGGTCAGGTATTCTGCCACTGTGTACTCTCTGTTTAGGGCCAAATAGCATTCTAGTTTGCACTGTTTTTTGTTAATTCTTTCCAACGTGTCAAGTAATTATCTTTTTGTTTTCTCATGATTTGATTGTGTTGCTGTCCTGAGGCTCTGTGGGGTGTGTTTGTGTTTGTGAACCAAGCCGCAGGACCAGCTTGCTTAGGGGACTCTTCTCCAGGTTCATCTCTCTGTACAGTAAGTGATGGCTCTCTCTCTCGCTCTTCTGTCACTCACTCACTCACTCACTCACTCACTCACTCACTCACTCACTCACTCACTCACTCGCCCTACTGTCTCTCTCTCTCTCTCTACTGTCTCTCTCGCTTTCTCCCCCTTCCTCCATCTTCGAGTGGTGATGTGTTTTCCAGTCAGAACCCGCAATGACATTACACCTGAACAGGAAGTAGACACAATGGACCTCAAAATAGCCCCCGTTCCTTCCTGTGCACAGGCCAAAATAAGTCAGGAGGTGTGGCTATCCCATATCTCTACATATCATATCTCATATCTCTACATATCATATCCCATATCTCTACATATCATATCCCATATCTCTACATATCATATCCCATATCTCTACATATCATATCTCATATCTCTACATATCATATCTCATATCTCTACATATCATATCTCATATCTCTACATATCATATCTCATATCTCTACATATCATATCTCATATCTCTACATATCATATCTCATATCTCTACATATCATATCTCATATCTCTACATATCATATCCCATATCTCTACATATCATATCCCATATCTCTACATATCATATCTCATATCTCTACATATCATATCTCATATCTCTACATATCATATCTCATATCTCTACATATCATATCTCATATCTCTACATATCATATCTCATATCTCTACATATCATATCTCATATCTCTACATATCATATCTCATATCTCTACATATCATATCTCATATCTCTACATATAATATCTCATATCTCTACATATCATATCTCATAACTCTACATATCATATCTCATATCTCTACATATCATATCTCATATCTCTACATATCATATCTCATATCTCTACATATCATATCTCATATCTCTACATATCATATCTCATATCTCTACATATCATATCTCATATCTCTACATATCATATCTCTACATATCATATCTCATATCTCTACATATCATATCTCATATCTCTACATATCATATCCCATATCTCTACATATCATATCTCATATCTCTACATATCATATCCCATATCTCTACATATCATATCTCTACATATCATATCTCATATCTCTACATATCATATCTCATATCTCTACATATCTTATCTCATATCTCTACATATCATATCTCATATCTCTACATATCATATCTCATATCTCTACATATCATATCTCATATCTCTACATATCATATCCCATATCTCTACATATCATATCTCATATCTCTACATATCATATCTCATATCTCTACATATCATATCTCTACATATCATATCTCATATCTCTACATATCATATCTCATATCTCTACATATCATATCTCATATCTCTACATATCATATCTCATATCTCTACATATCATATCTCATATCTCTACATATCATATCTCATATCTCTACATATCATATCTCATATCTCTACATATCATATCTCATATCTCTACATATCATATCTCATATCTCTACATCTCATATCTCTAAGGGGGGAACAGAACGTTAGATGGTCTGACTGATACTGTCTGATCAGAGGTGGTGGCTGTGTTGTCTTAAAGGGGAGCGACAGGGCCCATATCTCTACAAATCTTCTCTAGATCACAACTCCTGAGACACTTGATGAATACCAGTGGTGTAAAGTACTTGAGTAAAAATACTTCAAAGTACTACTTAAGTCGTTTTTTTTTGGGGGGGGTGGGGGTTATCTGTACTTTACTATTTATATGTTTGACAACTTTTACTTTCACTTTCACTACATTCCTAAAGACAATAATGTACTTTTTTACTCCGTACATTTTCCCAGACACCCAAAAGTACTCATCGTTACATTTTGAATGATTAGCAGGACCGGAAAATGGTCCAATTCACACATTTTAAGAGAACATCCCTGGTCATCCCTGCTGCCTCTGACCTGGCGGATTCACTAAACACACATGCTCCATTTGTAAATGATGTCTGAGTGTTGGAGTGTGACCTTGGCTATCCGTCTGGTTTGCAATGCCCCTCCTGCAGGCACAAAAATATAAACACACACACACACACAAACAGACACACACACTTACCAGGAGGTCTGTTTAAAAGCCTATTTTAACCCCATAATGGGTGAATGTCGTTCAGGGTAGCAGCCTACAGGGAGTACAATCCTAAATATATACTAAATTCAAGAAGAGTGTTTTCCTGCTTGAGTTGAACGTGACTTGTGGGAGTTTTACCGTAGTCTGTAGTGAGAGAGAGAGACAGAGAGAGAGACAGACAGAGACACAGAGAGAGAGACAGAGTTATACTACTTGAGAGAGAGAGACAGAGAGAGAGACAGAGAGAGAGGTATACTACTTGAGAGACAGATAGAGAGAGAGAGACAGACAGACAGACAGAGACAGAGAGAGAGAGAGCTATACAACTTGAGAGAGAGACAGATAGACAGAGAGAGAGAGAGAGAGAGAGGGAGAGACAGATAGAGAGAGAGAGAGAGAAAGAGAGAGAGAGAGAGAGACAGATAGAGAGAGAGAGAGAGGAAGAGAGAGAGAGAGACACACAGAGAGAGAGAGAGAGAGCTATACAACTTGAGAGGGAGAGGGAGAGAGATAGATAGAGAGACAGACAGAGACAGAGAGAGAGATAGAGAGAGAGAGAGGGAAGGAGAGAGAGACAGAGGGAGAGTTAGAGAGAGAGAGAGAGAGAGAGAGAGAGAGAGAGACAGATAGAGAGACAGACAGAGACAGAGAGAGAGATAGAGAGAGAGAGAGAGAGAGAGGGAGAGAGACAGAGAGGGAGAGCTATACAACTTGAGAGGGAGAGAGAGAGATAGATTGATAGATAGATAGATAGATAGATAGATAGATAGATAGATAGATAGATAGATAGATAGATAGATAGACAGAGAGACAGAGAGAGAGAGACACAGATAGAGAGACAGACAGAGAGAGAGATAGAGAGAGGGAAGGAGACAGAGACAGAGAGAGAGATAGAGAGAGAGAGAGGGAGAGAGAGAGAGAGACAGAGAGAGAGAGAGGGAAGGAGAGAGAGAGAGAGGGGAGGAGAAAGAGACAGAGGGAGAGTTAGAGAGAGAGCTATACAACTTGAGAGAGACAGATAGAGAGAGAGACAGAGAGAGAGAGACAGATAGAGAGACAGACAGAGACAGAGAGAGAGAGAGAGAGAGAGAGAGAGAGAGAGGGGAGGAGACAGAGACAGAGGGAGAGTTAGAGAGAGAGAGAGAGGGAGAGAGAGACAGAGAGGGAGAGAGACAGATAGAGAGACAGACAGAGACAGAGACAGAGAGATAGAGAGAGAGGGGAGGAGACAGAGACAGAGGGGGAGTTAGAGAGAGAGGGAGAGAGAGAGAGAGAGAGGGAGAGCAGTGTGCCATCACACAAACAGAGGTATTCCAGTCATTCAGTGTTGAGAAACACTAGAATCTACTGCTACTGTGGTCACCAATAGAACAGATGAAGCTAACTGCTTTACCAGTGAATACTGCATCACTCAGACCCTGTTATACAGAGATACGGCTCAGACCCTGTTATACAGAGATACGGCTCAGACCCTGTTATACAGAGATACGGCTCAGACCCTGTTATATAGAGATACGTCTCAGACCCTGTTATACAGAGATACGGCTCAGACCCTGTTATATAGAGATACGGCTCGAACCCTGTTATATAGAGATACGTCTCAGACCCTGTTATATAGAGATACGGCTCAGACCCTGTTATATAGAGATACGGCTCGAACCCTGTTATATAGAGATACGTCTCAGACCCTGTTATACAGAGATACGGCTCAGACCCTGTTATATAGAGATATGGCTCAGACCCTGTTATATAGAGATAAGGCTCAGACCCTGTTATATAGAGATATGGCTCAGACCATGTTATATAGCGATATGGCTCAGACCCTGTTATATAGAGATATGGCTCAGACCCTGTTATATAGAGATATGGCTCAGACCCTGTTATATAGAGATAAGGCTCAGACCCTGTTATATAGAGATAAGGCTCAGACCCTGTTATACAGAGATATGGCTCAGACCCTGTTATATAGAGATATGGCTCAGACCCTGTTATATAGAGATATGGCTCAGATCCTGTTATATAGAGATAAGGCTCAGACCCTGTTATATAGAGATACGGCTCAGACCCTGTTATTCAGAGATATGGCTCAGACCCTGTTCTATAGAGATAAGGCTCAGACCCTGTTATATAGAGATAAGGCTCAGACCCTGTTATATAGAGATATGGCTCAGACCCTGTTATATAGAGATATGGCTCAGACCCTGTTATATAGAGATATGGCTCAGACCCTGTTATATAGAGATATGGCTCAGACTCTGTTATATAGAGATACGGCTCAGACCCTGTATACAGAGATACGGCTCAGACCCTGTTATATAGAGATATGGCTCAGACCCTCAGACCCTGATATGCAGAGATATGGTGTAAGGAGTCAGGATACCAGGTGTGAGGAATGAGGAGACCAGGTGTGAGGAATGAAGAGACCAGGTGTGAGACCAGGTGTAAGGAGTCAGGAGACCAGGTGTGAGGAGACCAGGTGTGAGGAGTGAGGACACCAGGTGTGAGGACTGACGAGACCAGGTGTGAGGACTGAAGAGACCAGGTGTGAGGAGTGAGGACACCAGGTGTGAGGAATGAGGAGACCAGGTGTGAGGAATGAGGAGAACAGGTATGAGGAGTGAGGAGCCCAGGTGTGAGGAGACCAGGGGTGAGGAGTGAGGAGACCAGGTGTGAGGAGTGAGGATTCCAGGTGTGAGACCAGGTGTGAGGGGTCAGGAGACCAGGTGTGAGGAGTGAGGAGACCAGGTGTGAGACCAGGTGTAAGGAGTCAGGAGACCAGGTGTAAGGAATGAGGGGACCAGGTGAGAGGAGTGAGGATTCCAGGTGTGAGACCAGGTGAACGGAGTCAGGAGACCAGGTGTGAGACCAGGTGTAAGGAGTCAGGAGACCAGGTGTAAGGAATGAGGGGACCAGGTGTGAGGAGTGAGGATTCCAGGTGTGAGACCAGGTGTAAGGAGTCAGGAGACCAGGTGTGAGACCAGGTGTAAGGAGTCAGGAGACCAGGTGTAAGGAGTCAGGAGACCAGGTGTGAGACCAGGTGTAAAGAGTCAGGAGACCAGGTGTAAAGAGTCAGGAGACCAGGTGTAAGGAGTGAGGAGACCAGGTGTGAGACCAGGTGTAAGGAGTCAGGAGACCAGGTGTGAGACCAGGTGTAAGGAGTCAGGAGACCAGGTGTAAAGAGTCAGGAGACCAGGTGTGAGGAGTCAGAAGACCAGGTGTGAGGAGTCAGGAGACCAGGTGTAAGGAGTCAGGAGACCAGGTGTAAGGAGTCAGGAGACCAGGTGTGAGGAGTCAGGAGACCAGGTGTGAGGAGTCAGGAGACTAGGTGTGAGGAGTCAGGAGACCAGGTGTGAGGAGTCAGGAGACCAGGTGTGAGGAGTCAGGAGACCAGGTGTAAGGAGTCAAGAGATCAGGTGTAAGGAGTCAGGAGACCAGGTGTAAGGAGTGAGGAGACCAGGTGTGAGGAGTCAGGAGAACAGGTGTGAGACCAGGTGTGAGGAGTCAGGAGACCAGGTGTAAGGAGTGAGGAGACCAGGTGTGAGGAGTCAGGAGAACAGGTGTAAGGAGTCAGGAGACCAGGTGTGAGGAGTCAGGAGAGCAGGTGTGAGACCAGGTGTGAGGAGTCAGGAGACCAGGTGTGAGACCAGGTGTGAGACCAGGTGTGAGGAGTGAGGAGACCAGGTGTGAGGAGTCAGGAGACCAGGTGTAAGGAGTGAGGAGACCAGGTGTAAGGAGTGAGGAGACCAGGTGTGAGGAGTCAGGAGACCAGGTGTGAGACCAGGTGTGAGACCAGGTGTGAGGAGTCAGGAGACCAGGTGTAAGGAGTGAGGAGACCAGGTGTGAGGAGTCAGGAGACCAGGTGTAAGGAGTGAGGAGACCAGGTGTGAGGAGTCAGGAGAACAGGTGTGAGACCAGGTGTGAGACCAGGTGTGAGGAGTCAGGAGACCAGGTGTGAGGAGACAGGAGACCAGGTGTAAGGAGTGAGGAGACCAGGTGTGAGGAGTCAGGAGACCAGGTGTAAGGAGTGAGGAGACCAGGTGTGAGGAGTCAGGAGACCAGGTGTGAGACCAGGTGTGAGGAGTCAGGATACCAGGTGTAAGGAGTCAGGAGACCAGGTGTAAGGAGTCAGGAGATCAGGTGTGAGGAGTCAGGAGACCAGGTGTGAGGAGTCATGAGAACAGGTGTGAGGAGTCAGGAGACCAGGTGTGAGACCAGGTGTGAGACCAGGTGTGAGGAGTCAGGAGACCAGGTGTGAGGAGTCAGGAGACCAGGTGTGAGACCAGGTGTAAGGAGTCAGGAGACCACTGTAGTATTGAGTTGAAGAAACAAATATAATAAGGCTTAACTTACTCACAAATGTTCAACATTTTTATTGGGTTATTGGGTTAACTATCACTATTTACTTTACCCAAGTGCTTAATTCTATAGATGAATTAAAACCCTCTATCTGAGATATCTACTGCTGCCCTCATCCTCCACATACAACACCCGTTCTGCCAGTCACATTCTGTTAAAGGTCCCCAAAGCGAACACATCACTGGGTCGCTGGACTGGAACGATTTGCAACAAACACTGGACAGTTTTATCTCCATCTCTTCATTCAAAGACTCAATCATGGACACTCTTACTGACAGTTGTGGCTGCTTTGCGTGATATATTGTTGTATCTACCTTCTTGCCCTTTGTGCTGTTGTCTGTGCCCAATAATGTTTGTACCATGTTGTGTTGCTACCATGTTGTGTTGCTACCATGTTGTGTTGCTACCATGTTGTGTTGCTACCATGTTGTGTTGCTACCATGTTGTGTTGCTACCATGTTGTGTTGCTACCATGTTGTGTTGCTACCATGTTGTATTGTTACCATGTTGTGTTGCTACCATGTTGTGTTGCTACCATGTTGTGTTGCTACCATGTTGTTGTCATGTTGTGTTGCTACCATGTTGTGTTGCTACCATGTTGTTGTCATGTTGTGTTGCTACCATGTTGTTGTCATGTTGTGTTGCTACCATGTTGTGTTGCTACCATGTTGTTGTCATGTTGTGTTGCTACCATGTTGTGTTGCTACCATGTTGTTGTCATGTTGTGTTGCTACCATGTTGTGTTGCTACCATGTTGTTGTCATGTTGTGTTGCTACCATGTTGTTGTCATGTTGTGTTGCTACCATGTTGTGTTGCTACCATGTTGTGTTGCTACCATGTTGTGTTGCTACCATGTTGTGTTGCTACCATGTTGTTGTCATGTTGTGTTGCTACCATGTTGTTGTCATGTTGTGTTGCTACCATGTTGTTGTCATGTTGTGTTGCTACCATGTTTTGTCCTGCTACCATGTTGTTGTCATGTTGTGTTGCTACCATGCTGTGTTGTCATGTTGTGTTGCTACCATGTTGTTGTCATGTTGTGTTTCTACCATGCTGTGTTGTCATGTGTTGCTACCATGTTGTTGTCATGTTGTGTTGCTACCATGTTGTGTTGCTACCATGTTGTTGTCATGTTGTGCTGCTACCATGTTGTTGTCATGTTGCTACCATGTTGTTGTCATGTTGTGTTGCTACCATGTTGTTGTCATGTTGTGTTGCTACCATGTTGTGTTGCTACCATGTTGTTGTCATGTTGTGTTGCTACCATGTTGTTGTCATGTTGTGCTACCATGTTGTGTTGCTACCATGTTGTGTTGCTACCATGTTGTGTTGCTATCATGTTGTTGTCATGTTGCGTTGCTACCATGTTGCGTTGCTACCATGTTGTGTTGCTACCATGTTGTTGTCATGTTGCGTTGCTACCATGTTGTGTTGCTACCATGTTGTGTTGCTACCATGTTGTTGTCATGTTGTGTTCCTACCATGTTGTCCTGCTACCATGTTGTGCTGCCATGTTGTTGTCATGCTGTGTTGCTACCATGTTGTGTTGCTACCATGTTGTTGTCATGTTGTGTTGCTACCATGTTGCTACCATGTTGTGTTGCTGCCATGTTGTGTTGCTACCATGTTGTTGTCATGTTGTGTTGCTACCATGTTGTTGTCATGTTGTGTTGCTACCATGTTGTTGTCATGTTGTGCTGTCATGTTGTGTTGTTACCATGTTGTTGTCATGTTGTGTTGCTACCATGTTGTTGTCATGTTGTGCTGTCATGTTGTGTTGCTACCATGTTGTTGTCATGTTGTGCTGTCATGTTGTGTTGCTACCATGTTGTTGTCATGTTGTGTTGCTACCATGTTGTTGTCATGTTGTGTTGCTACCATGTTGTTGTCATGTTGTGTTGCTACCATGTTGTGTTGCTACCATGTTGTTGTCATGTTGTGTTGCTACCATGTTGTTGTCATGTTGTGTTGCTACCATGTTGTTGTCATGTTGTGTTGCTACCATGTTGTGTTGCTACCATGCTGTGTTGTCATGTGTTGCTACCATGTTGTTGTCATGTTGTGTTGCTACCATGTTGTTGTCATGTTGTGTTGCTACCATGTTGTTGTCATGTTGTGTTGCTACCATGTTGTTGTCATGTTGTGTTGCTACCATGTTGTTGTCATGTTGTGTTGCTACCATGTTGTGTTGCTACCATGTTGTTGTCATGTTGTGTTGCTACCATGTTGTTGTTATGTTGTGTTGCTACCATGTTGTTGTCATGTTGTGTTGCTACCATGTTGTTGTCATGTTGTGTTGCTACCATGTTGTGTTGTCATGTGTTTCTGCCTTGCTATGTTTTCGTCTTAGGTCTCTCTTTATGTAGTTTTGTGTTGTCTCTCTTGTCCTGATGTGTGTTTTGTCCTATATATTTATTTATTTTAAATTTAAAAAATGCATCCCAGCCCCTGTCCCCGCAGGAAGCCTTTTGCCTTTTGGTAGGCCATCATTGTAAATAGGAATTTGTTCTTAACTGACTTGCCTAGTTAAATAAAGGTTAAATAATAAATAAATAAAATGCTAGATTGTAAACTGTGAATATTCAAATGCTTTTTCCGCACTTATAACAATACTTACATAGCGCCGTAACTTCTTCTCCGGCGGTGACTTCCTCAGCCAGCCGGCGTACACCACGTCCGCTCCCCCACTCATCCTCTCCTCCTCAGTGATACGCAATATAACTTATATTGATCCGATATTCAAACCAAACCGCAGGATCCGATCGATACGTCTATAGGCTATTGAGAGTTAATAATAAGATCGACTGGATCCAGACACTATTCCGTTGGAGTTGCTTCGGATTCCGATGTTCTGGTCACGACATTCCAGCCATAGTAAAACTCGTACGTCCGGTTGGGTAGTTGTCAAAACACCACAACGTCTGTCTGGTGCAATATTATTATGTTTTTACTTCCGTTGGAAGTCATAAATATCCTCAAAACAACTGAACAATCCACTTTTCGCCACAAAAATCTGTGAAGAGTATTTTTTATTTTTGTATTTCCACCACCGTAACGTTCCTTTAGGATCTTGTTCAGTGGTTTCAGCCTCTGGAAAAGGTGGAAGAGACAACGTAGGCTCATCAAAGTAAATCCCTAAAGAAAAGTAGTTGAGGAGAATACCTATCGTGTTAACAGTGTACGTTCTCTCCGATCTAATCACGCAACTGAAGAGATTGTTGTCAAGGCGTTTCACGTTTCCTTTCCACCTTCCCTCTAGTTTAACTCGTTCTCTCGCACCTCCCTCTGGCTCAGCAAGGAGTGAGAGAGAGATCCACAAAGAATTCAAAAACATGATCCAATTCTGATAAACCCCCATATTTACCGGGTGAAATACCACAGTGTTCCATCACAGCAGCAAGATGTGTGACCTGTTGCCAAAAGAAAAGGGGAAACAGTGAAGAACAAACACCATTGTAAATACAACCCATATTTATGTTTATTTATTTTTGTACTTGAACTATTTGCACGTCGTTACAACACTGTATATAAATAATATGACATTTGAAATGTCCTTATTCTTTTCGAACTTTTGTGAGTGAAATGTTTACTGTTCATTTCTATTGTTTATTTCACTTTTGTTTATTATCTACTTCACTTGCTTTGGCAATGTTAACACATGTTTCCCATGGCAATAAAGCACTTTGAATTGAATTGAGAGAGAGTGATAGCGAGAGAGGGAGGAAGAGAGAGAGAGCGGGGGAGAGGGAGGAACAGAGAGAGAGGGGGAGAGGGAGGAAGAGAGAGAGAGGAAGAGAGGGAGGAAGAGAGAGAGCGGGGGAGAAGGAGGAAGAGAGAGAGAGGAAGAGAGAGAGCGGGGGAGAGGGAGGAAGAGAGAGAGCGGGGGAGAGGGAGGAAGAGAGAGAGCGGGGGAGAGGGAGGAAGAGAGAGAGCGGGGGAGAGGGAGGAAGAGAGAGAGCGGGGGAGAGGGAGGAAGAGAGAGAGCGGGGGAGAGGGAGGAAGAGAGAGAGAGAGGGGGAGATGGTTTGATGAGAGAGGAAGAGAGGGAGGAAAAAGTAACTCAGCTGGGGTGTTATCCCCGCTCTAAGCCAGTCTTCTCGGCGATATGGGCGTCTTTAGGTCCAAACTCTTTTCAAGGAACCCCGAGAGGTGGAGCTATGGGATTTGTAGCCCAACCTACTGTATTCGGTTACATAATTAATATTGATATTCCTCTATTCTATTCTATTGTTATGTTCTATAGTGTCTGTTTTGTTCTATTGTTATTTTATATTCTATTATTTTCTATTCTCAGCTCACTTATCCTTTCTGCCCTCCTACTTTCTTTGAAGCAATCATTTCCTAAAGTAATGTCGGGAGGAAGAATGACGTGTGGTTGATAACAGACCGGGTCCAAACTACAAAGGTTGTCCCGCGCGACACCTGCTTGGCGACTGACAATCACGGGACAGTCAGTCTGTTCCGCGGAGCTTCAACTAAACTTTCCGTTCAAACTGAAAGTTGGATTTTTTCTCTCCAGGATTTCGTTGGGTAAGTTTTCACAACGAGCGATATCTAAAATGTTTTAAAGTATTCGGGAATGGTTATGAGTTCAAGAATAACGGTTGTTAGTTCATTAATGAACATGTAATTCCCCACCACCCCAACTAAAATTCTGTGTCCTGTATGTTAATGTCCTTCTCCCACAAGTTCCAGATTGGACTTCAAACGTTGTTCAACAACTCTAAATGTTAAGTGAGTTGAGCAGGCACATATAACATGGATAGTTTGCCAGTTTCACTATTCCACATGTTAGCTATCAGCTGCTACTACGCTGGTTTGATAGGACTTTTAGCGAGAATATGCTTTATGTTGACCAACAGGGGGCGCCGTTGTATTACTAACTAGAGAGGGACTAGTACTGAGCCTGATGTGACTTTCCTGGTCCCTCAAATCAGTGAGTCAACACAGGAAGTCAACACAGGAAGTCAACACAGGAGGTCAACACAGGAGGTCAACACAGGAAGTCAACACAGGAAGTCAACACAGGAAGTCAACACAGGAAGTCAACACAGGAAGTCAACACAGGAAGGAGCAACGGATGGACAGTTCACAGTATGGATGAATGATGAGTAGTGACAGGATATGGACACATACAGTATAGATGAATGATGAGTAGTGACAGGATATGGACACATACAGTATAGATGAATGATGAGTAGTGACAGGATATGGACACATACAGTATGGATGAATGATGAGTAGTGACAGGATATGGACACATACAGTATAGATGAATGATGAGTAGTGACAGGATATGGACACATACAGTATAGATGAATGATGAGTAGTGACAGGATATGGACACACACAGTATGGATGAATGATGAGTAGTGACAGGATATGGACACACACAGTATGGATGAATGATGAGTAGTGACAGGATATGGACACACACAGTATGGATGAATGATGAGTAGTGACAGGATATGGACACACACAGTATGGATGAATGATGAGTAGTGACGGGATATAAATATGACTCCTAAAGAAGGTGCATTTTCCAGTTAGCTATCAATTTGAAAGAGGGAACTTTAGCATAAAACCCACATTGGAAAACTGAGATTCATCAAATAACATATAAAAAGTGACTTATTTGACGCCAAACCAACAACAGTAGTAACTAATAACATAAATTGCTAATGTACGATTTAAAAGGTGGATTTTATGACGTAACGTCAACTTTATACATTTCCATCCCGGGACCGTTCAATTTTCAACTCACCCACTCAGCAACTCTCCATAAATCTGCTGCGGATTACCCAGAATCCAATACCTTTATCACTGAGTGTATTAGACAAAGGAGGTGGCGTAATACCCATTTTATGCAGCGTTTTCCATTGGAAACTGTCACGTTCCTGACCTGTTTTCTGTTAGTTTTTGTATGTGTTAGTTGGTCAGGACGTGAGTTTGGGTGGGCAGTCTATGTTTTCTGTTTCTATGTTGGTTAATGGGTACCTAATATGGCTCTCAATTAGAGGCAGGTGTTTTTCATTTCCTCTGATTGAGAGTCATATTAAGGTAGGTGTTTTCACACTGTTTGTTTGTGGGTGGTTGTCTCCTGTGTCAGTGTCTGTATGTTACGCCACACGGGACTGTTTCGGTATCGTTCGTTCGTTCTTTTATGTAGTCAGTTTTCCTGTTCATGCGTTCTTCACGTTATATGTAAGTTTGTGTCCAGGTCTGTCTACATCGTTTATTTGTTTTGTAGTTAATCAAGTATAGTTCGTTTTGTGTCTTGTTTAAATAAATATATGTCAAGTTACAACGCTGCGTCTTGGTTCAATCCATGCTCCTCCTCTTCGGATGAAGAGGAAGAGGAGAACCGTTACAGAAACGAATGTAATTCTGGTGTACCAAAATGCAATGACGCTGTCATTGTGATCGCCAGCGTCAAAGGATGTGACTGTGTTTACAGGTAAAAACTGGGTGTGAATAGCTCTGTAATGTGATGAAGCAGAGAGGAAGAGGAAGATAAAGAAGGATGAAGGTGAATTCTCACCACCTAACCTCCCTGTCTAAGGGCCCTGCTAGCAGCTTCGACAGAGAGGGGAGACTGAGGGTGGGGCGGGAGACACAGGGTGAGTACTAAACACACTCACGTACTCACACACACAGACACACAGACACACACACACACACACACAGACACACACACACACACACACTCACACACACACACACACACACACTCACAAATATACTCAAACACACAAAAGCAGGTACACACTCACACACTCTTTTCTCTCTCCCTCTCCCTCTCTCTCTCTCGCTCTCTCTCTCCCTCTCAGGTATGTGTGAGAGATGGTGTCGTTTGAGAGGAAACCTCCTCTTCATCATGAAGAAACCTCAACAGGTGAGTAGAGAGACATATATATCCAAGGGCTGAGGTCATCTGCCTTTGGCCTAAAGCACAGAAATACAGACATTGTCATCCTACAAGAAACATGGTATAGAGGAGACGAACCCACTGGTTACCCTCTAGGTTACAGAGAGCTGGTAGTCCCATCCACCAAACTACCAGGTGGGTGGTATAGAGGAGACGGACCCACTGGTTGCCCTCTAGGTTACAGAGAGCTGGTAGTTCCATCCACCAAACTACCAGGTGGGACAAAGGGAAGAGACTCAGGAGGTATGCTAATTTAATATAGAGCAGACCTAACTCACTCTATTAAATTAATCAAAACAGGAACATTTTAAATCTGTCTAGAAGTTAATATGGAAATGATCTCAACATGTACTAGTCTGTGACGACCTAAATGCCAGAACTGGACAAGAACCTGACACCCTCAGCACACAGGGGGACAAACACCTCCCTGGAGGTGACAGCATTCCCTCCCCCATATGCCCCCTAGGCACAACTAGGACAACATAACCAACAAAAATGGGTCACAACTCCTGCAGCTCTGTCACACGCTGGGTATGTACATAGTCAATGGTAGGCTTCGAGGGGACTCCTACGGTAGGTTCACCTATAGCTCATCTCTTGGCAGTAGCACTGTAGACTACTTTATCACTGACCTCAACCCAGAGTCTCTCAGAGCGTTCACAGTCAGTCCACTGACACCCCTATCAGACCACAGCAAAATCACAGTCTACTTGAACAGAGCAATACTCAATCATGAGGCATCAAAGCCAAAGGAACTGAGTAACATTAAGAAATGCTATAGATGGAAGGAAAGTAGTGTGGAAACCTGCCAGAAAACAATGAGGAAACTTCTTGTACAAAACATTTCACAGTAATAGTGAAGGTGTAAACTTGGCAGTAGAAAACCTAAACAGTATATTTGATATACTTTTAGCATCCCTATCACATTTAAATATGTCAAGCAGACAACCTAAGAAAATGTAAAACAATGACAAATGGTTTGATGAAGAATGCAAAAATCTAAGAAATAAATTGAGAAACCTGTCCAACCAAAAACATAGAGACCCGGAAAACCTGAGTCTACGCCTTCACTATGGTGAATCACTAAAACAATACAGAAATACACTACGGAAAAAGAAGGAACAGCATGTCAGAAATCAGCTCAATGTAATTGAAGAATCCATAGACTCTAACCACTTCTGGTAAAATTGGAAAACTCTAAACAAACAACAACACGAAGAATTATCTTTCCAAAATGGAGATGTATGGGTAAACCACTTCTCCAATCTTTTTAGCTCTATAAAAAAGAACAAACACATGATCAAATACAAATCTTAGAATCAACTATTAAAGACTACCAGAACCCACTGGATTCTCCAATTACAAAATACTAACCCTCCAACCCAAAAAGGCCTCTGGTGTTGATGTTATCCTAAATTAAATGTTAAATATACAGACCACAAATTACAATTGGCTATACTTAAACTCTTTAACATTATCCATAGCTCTGGCATCTTCCCCAATATTTGGAACCAAGGACTGATCAGCCAAACCAACAAAAGTGGAGACAAATTTAACCCCAATTGTCACGATCGTGTGGCGGATTGACGGACCAAAACGCAGCAGTTGGAAAATAAGCCATCTCCTTTTTATTTACGAAGACGGCACACGAAACAAAAACACTTAAACACTAAACAAAACAAGAAAACGATCGTGAAGCTAAAACAACGATGTGCACACACTGGCTACAAACGTATCACATAGACAATTACTCACAACCAATGAGAGCCTATGGCTACCCTAAATAAGGCTCCCAATCAGAGACAACCGAAATCAGCTGTCTCTAATTGGGAACTCATTCAGGTAACCATAGACTCTCCTAGATAACTAACCAACATAGACAACGCTAGACATCTACACTAAACACAAACCCATATACTACACCCCATAACCCCTTTACCATATAAACACCCAAAACTAACAAAACATAAACATTCCCCATGTCACACCCTGACCTAACTAAAATAATAAAGAAAACAAAGAATACTAAGGCCAGGGCGTGACATAACCCCCCCCTTGAGGCGCGAACTCCGGGCGCACCATACACAGTCTAGGGGAGGGTCTGGGTGGACTTCCCTCCACGGTGGCGGCTCCGGCTCTGGTCGTGGTCCCCACTTCACCACAGTCCCTAACCACCTCCTTAGCTTCCTCAAAATGACCCCTCTCCACATTAATCCCATTGCATTAAGGGACAGCTCCGGACTAAGGGCCAGTACCAGGGTAAGGGCCAGTACCAGGGTCAGGGGCAGTACCAGGGTCAGGGGCAGTACCAGGGTAAGGGGCAGTACCAGGGTAAGGGGCAGCACCAGGGTAAGGGGCAGCACCAGGGTAAGGGGCAGCACCAGGGTAAGGGGCAGCTCCGGACTGAGGAATGGCAGCTCCGGACTGAGGGACTGCAGCTCCGGACTGAGGGACTGCAGCTCCGGACTGAGGGACGGCCCATGGCTGGCCGACAGATCTGGCTGCTCATGGCTGGCTAACGGATCTGGCTGCTCATGGCTGGCTGACTGATCTGGCTGCTCATGGCTGGCTGACTGATCTGGCTGCTCATGGCTGGCTGACTGATCTGGCTGCTCATGGCTGGCTGACGGATCTGGCTGCTCATGGCTGGCTGACGGATCTGGCTGCTCATGGCTGGCTGACGGATCTGGCTGCTCATGGCTAGCTGACGGATCTGGCTGCTCATGGCTAGCTGACGGATCTGGCTGCTCATGGCTAGCTGACGGATCTGGCTGCTCATGGCTAGCTGACGGATCTGGCTGCTCATGGCTAGCTGACGGATCTGGCTGCTCATGGCTAGCTGACGGATCTGGCTGCTCATGGCTAGCTGACGGATCTGGCTGCTCATGGCTAGCTGACGGATCTGGCTGCTCATGGCTAGCTGACGGATCTGGCTGCTCATGGCTGGCTGACGGATCTGGCTGCTCATGGCTGGCTGACGGATCTGGCTGCTCATGGCTGGCTGACGGATCTGGCTGCTCATGACTGGCTGACTGATCTGGCTGCTCCTGTCTGGTTGGCGGCTCTGGCAGATCCTGTCTGGTTGGCGGCTCTGGCAGATCCTGTCTGGTTGGCGGCTCTGGCAGATCCTGTCTGGTTGGCGGCTCTGGCAGATCCTGTCTGACGGACGGCTCTGGCGGCTCCTGTCTGGCTGGCGGCTCTAGCGGCTCCTGTCTGGCGGACGGCTCAGTGGGCTCATGGCAGACGGGCGGCTTTGCAGGCTCATGGCAGACGGGCGGCTTTGCAGGCTCATGGCAGACGGATGGCTCAGATGGCGCTGGGGAGACGGATGGCTCAGATGGCGCTGGGGAGACGGATGGCTCAGATGGCGCTGGGGAGACGGATGGCTCAGATGGCGCTTGGCAGACGGGCAGTTCAGTCATCGCTGTGCAGACGGCAGACTCCTGCCGGCTGAGGCGCACTGTAGGCCTGGTGCGTGGTGCCGGGACTGGTGGCACCGGGCTGGGGACACGCATCTCAGGGCTAGTGCGGGGAGCAGCAACAGGACGCACAGGACTCTGGGGACACACAGGAGGCTTGGTGCGTGGTTTAGACACTGGTGGTAAAGGGCTGGAGACACGCACCATATAGCTAGTGCGTGGAGGAGGCACTGGTGGTACTGGATTGGGGCGGGGAGGTGGCGCCGGAAATACCGGACCGTGCAGGCGTACTGGCTCCCTTGAACGCCGAGCCTGCCCAACCTTACCTGGTTGTATGCTCCCCGTCGCCTGACCAGTGCGGGGAGGTGGAATAACCCGCACCGGCCTATGTAGGCGAACCGGGGACACCATGCGTAAGGCTGGTGCCATGTACGCCGGCCCGAGGAGACGCACTGGTGACCAGATGCGTTGGGCCGGCTTCATGACATTCGGCTCAACGCTCAGTCTAGCCCGGCCGATACGTGGAGCTGATATGTACCGAACCGGGCTATGCACGCGTACAGGAGACACCGTGCGCTCTACTGTGTAACACGGTGTCTGCCCGTACTCTCGCTCTCCACGGTAAGTACAAGGAGTAGGCGCAGGTTTCATACCTGACTTCGCCACACTCCCTTTAAGGCCCCCCCCAAGAAATTTTTGGGTTGTACTCACGGGTTTCCAGCCTTGTCTCCGTGCTGCCTCCTCATATCGCCTCCTCTCGGCTTTCGCTGCCTCCAGCTCTTCACGAGGGAGGCGATATTCTCCAGGTTGATCCCAAGGTCCATCTCCTTCCAATTCGTCCTCCCAACTCCAGAAATCCTGTGTAGGTAGGTCCTGTTGCCGCCTTCCATGCCGCTTGGTCCTATGGTGAGTAATTCTGTCACGATCGTGTGGCGGATTGACGGACCAAAACGCAGCAGTTGGAAAATAAGCCATCTCCTTTTTATTTACGAAGACGGCACACGAAACAAAAACACTTAAACACTAAACAAAACAAGAAAACGATCGTGAAGCTAAAACAACGATGTGCACACACTGGCTACAAACGTATCACATAGACAATTACTCACAACCAATGAGAGCCTATGGCTACCCTAAATAAGGCTCCCAATCAGAGACAACCGAAATCAGCTGTCTCTAATTGGGAACTCATTCAGGTAACCATAGACTCTCCTAGACAACTAAACATACATAGACAACGCTAGACATCTACACTAAACACAAACCCATATACTACACCCCATAACCCCTTTACCATATAAACACCCAAAACTAACAAAACATAAACATTCCCCATGTCACACCCTGACCTAACTAAAATAATAAAGAAAACAAAGAATACTAAGGCCAGGGCGTGACACCAATAACTACTGTGGGATATGCGTCAACAGCAACCTTGGGAAAATCCTCTACATTATCATTAACAGGAGACTCGTACATTTCCTCAGTGAAAACAATGCCCTGAGCAAATGTCAAGTTGGCTTTTTACCAAATTACCGTACAACAGACCACGTATTCACCCTGCACACCCTAATTGACAAACAAACTGTCAGGGTTTGTGTGCAGAGATGTAGCGGAGTCGAGCGCAGGACACAGGTGTTGAGCAGAACAACAGCGTTTACTCAAAATACAAGCAAAAATTCCTCAAAGGGAATATAACAAACACACAAGCACCAACAACAACCACTAACGAAACAAACAATCACAGACAGAACAGAAATGAATGCCAGAGGGTTAAATAGGGAACATGAAACCAGGTGTGTGTAATACAGACAAAACAAAACGAAAATGAAACATGGATCGGTGGTGACTAGAAAGCCGGTGACGTCGACCGCCGAACACCACCCGAACAAGGAGAAGGGCCGACTTCGGCGGAAGTCGTGACACAAACAAAACAAAACCAAAGTCTTCTCATGCTTTGTTGATTTCAAAAAAAGCCTTTGACTCAATTTGGCATGAGGGTCTGCTATACAAATTGATGGAAAGTGGCGTTGGGGTAAAAATATACGACATTATAAAATCCATGGACACAAACAACAAGTGTACGGTTAAAATTGGCAAAAAAAACCACACATTTCTTTCCACAGACCAGGCAGGCAGCTTGAGCCCCAGCCTCTTCAACATATAAAGTACCAGTCAAAAGTTTGGACACACCGACTCATTCCAGGGTTTTTCTTTATTTTTTTTACTATTTTCTACATTGTAGAATAATAATGAAGACATCAAAACTATGAAATAACACACCAGGAATCATGTTGTAACCAAAAAGTGTTAAACAAATCAAAATATATTTTATATTTGAGATTCTTCAAAGTAGCCACCCTTTGCCTTGATGACAGCTTTGCACACTCTTTTTTGATGTTTTACAATGTAGAAAATAGTAAAACATTTAAGAAAAACCCTTGAATGAGTAACTATTGACTGCTACTGTAAATAAATGAATTGGCGAGGGCACTAGCAGCACCCGGCCTCACCCTACTAGAATCTGAAGTCAAATGTCTACTGTTTGCTGATGATCTGGTGCTTCTGTCACCAACCAAGGAGGGCCTACAGCAGCACCAAGATCTTCTGCACAGATTCTGTCAGACCTGGGCCCTGACAGTAAATATCAGTAAGACCAAAATAATGGTTTTCCAAAAAAGGTCCAGTCGCCAGGACCACATATTCCATCTAGACACCGTTGCCCTAGAGCACACAAAAAACTATACATACCTCGGCCTAAACATCAGCGCCACAGGTAACTTCCATAAAGCTGTGAACGATCTGAGAGACAAGGCAAGAAGGGCATTCTATGACATCAAAAGGAACATAAATTTCAACATACCAATTAGGATCTGGCTAAAAATACTTGAATCAGTCATAGAGCCCATTGCCCTTTATGGTTGTGAGGTCTGGGGTCCGCTCACCTACCAAGATTTCACAAAATGGGGCAAACACCAAATTGAGACTCTGCATGCAGAATTCTGCAAAAATATCCTCCGTGTACAACGTAGAACACCAAATAATGCATGCAGAGCAGAATTAGGCCGATACCCACTAATTATCAAAATCCAGAAAAGAGCCGTTAAATTCTACAACCACCTAAAAGGAAGCGATTCCCAAACCTTCCATAACAAAGCCATCACCTACAGAGAGATGAACCTGGAGAAGAGTCCCCTAAGCAAGCTGGTCCTAGGGCTCTGTTCACAAACACACCCCACAGAGCCCCAGGACAACAGCACAATTAGACCCAACCAAATCATGAGAAAACAAAAAGATAATTACTTGACACATTGGAAAGAATTAACAAAAAAACAGAGCAAACTAGAATGCTATTTGGCCCTAAACAGAGAGTACACAGTGGCAGAATACCTGACCACTGTGACTGACCCAAACTTAAGGAAAGCTTTGACTATGTACAGACTCAGTGAGCATAGCCTTGCTATTGAGAAAGGCCGCCGTAGGCAGACATGGCTCTCAAGAGAAGACAGGCTATGTGCACACTGCCCACAAAATGAGGTGGAAACTGAGCTGCACTTCCTAACCTCCTGCCCAATGTATGACCATATTAGAGACACATATTTCCCTCAGATCACACAGATCCACAAAGAATTTGAAAACAAATCCAATTTTGATAAACTCCCATATCTACTGGGTGAAATTCCACAGTGTGCCATCACAGCAGCAAGATTTGTGACCTGTTGCCACAAGAAAAGGGCAACCAGTGAAGAACAAACACCATTGTAAATACAACCCATATTTATGCTTACTTATTTTAACTTGTGTGCTTTAACCATTTGTACATTGTTACAACACTGTATATATTTAATATGACACTTGTAATGTCTTTATTGTTTTGAAACTTCTGTATGTGTAATGTTTACTGTTAATTCGTTTTGTTTGTTTCACTTTTGTGTATTGTCTACCTCACTTGCTTTGGCAATGTTAACACATGTTTCCCATGCCAATAAAGCCCCTTGAATTGAATTTAATTTAATTGAGAGAGAGAGAGAGAGACAGAGAGAGAGAGACAGAGAGAGAGACAGAGAGAGAGAGACAGAGAGAGAGAGAGACAGAGAGAGAGAGAGAGAGAGACAGAGACAGAGACAGAGACAGTGACAGATTGTCTGGTCCCTCCACTATGTATGGTTTTATAAGACTTTATAAAACACTCTGCCCTTCAACTGATGTAACAATAATGTTGTGTGTCTACAGAGATCTGCTTTAGAGGAGGTGCTGGTTCTGGAGAGATGTCACATTCTGGAGAGCACAGAAAACAACAATGGACTACTCATTAGTACGTACACAATCATTAGAAGTACATAGAGGGGGATGGACAGAGAGAGATGGAGGTATGCAGGGAGAAGGAGGAGCGACGAGAGAGTTGGAGGTATGTAGGGAGGAGGAGGAGCGACGAGAGAGTTGGAGATATGTAGGGAGGAGGAGGAGAGAGGAGAGAGTTGGAGGTATGTAGGGAGGAGGAGAGAGGAGAGAGATGGAGGTATGCAGGGAGAAGGAGGAGAGAGGAGAGAGATGGAGGTATGTAGGGAGGAGAGAGGAGAGAGGAGAGAGTTGGAGGTATGTAGGGAGGAGAGAGGAGAGAGTTGGAAGTATGTAGGGAGAAGGAGGAGAGAGGAGAGAGTTGGAGGTATGCAGGGAGAAGGAGGAGAGAGGAGAGAGTTGGAGGTATGCAGGGAGAAGGAGGAGAGAGGAGAGAGATGGAGGTATGTAGGGAGGAGAGAGGAGAGAGATGGAGGTATGTAGGGAGAAGGAGGAGATAGGAGAGAGTTGGAGGTATGCAGGGAGAAGGAGGAGAGAGGAGAGAGATGGAGGTATGCAGGGAGAAGGAGGAGAGAGGAGAGAGATGGAGGTATGCAGGGAGAAGGAGGAGAGAGGAGAGAGTTGGAGGTATGCAGGGAGAAGGAGGAGAGAGGAGAGAGATGGAGGTATGTAGGGAGAAGGAGGAGAGAGGAGAGAGTTGGAGGTATGCAGGGAGAAGGAGGA
>NC_074700.1:28290122-28312622 GCF_029448725.1 Salvelinus fontinalis | reverse complement strand
GAAATCATGTCCCACCATCTGTCCTCTGTAATGGTTTAGGACTACATTTACCAGACAACCTGTCTCTCTGTAATGGTTTAGGACTACATTTACCAGACCATCTGTCCTCTGTAATGGTTTAGGACTACATTTACCAGACCATCTGTCCTCTGTAATGGTTTAGGACTACATTTACCAGACAACCTGTCTCTCTGTAATGGTTTAGGACTACATTTACCAGACCATCTGTCCTCTGTAATGGTTTAGGACAACATTTACCAGACCATCTGTCCTCTGTAATGGTTTAGGACTACATTTACCAGACCATCTGTTCTCTGTAATGGTTTAGGACTACATTTACCAGACCATCTGTCCTCTGTAATGGTTTAGGACTACATTTACCAGACCATCTGTCCCTCTGTAATGGTTTAGGACTACATTTACCAGACCATCTGTCCCTCTATAATGGTTTAGGACTACATTTACCAGACCATCTGTCCTCTGTAATGGTTTAGGACTACAGTTACCAGACCATCTGTCCTCTGTAATGGTTTAGGACTACATTTACCAGACCATCTGTCCTCTGTAATGGTTTAGGACTACATTTACCAGACCATCTGTCCTCTGTAATGGTTTAGGACTACATTTACCAGACCATCTGTCAAAACCTGGAACGAAACCTGGAACGAAACATCATGCGAATGAGAAACATAACGACCGTCATATAGGCCTGTTACAACAACATCTGAGCAGTAGCCGAGGCTGGCTACTCAACTACCGTCATATAGGCCTGTTACAACATCTGAGCAGTAGCCGAGGCTGGCTACTCAACGACCGTCATATAGGCCTGTTACAAGATCTGAGCAGTAGCCGAGGCTGGCTACTCAACGACCGTCATATAGGCCTGTTACAACATCTGAGCAGTAGCCGAGGCTGGCTACTCAACGACCGTCATATAGGCCTGTTACAACAACATCTGAGCAGTAGCCGAGGCTGGCTACTCAACGACCGTCATATAGGCCTGTTACAACAACATCTGAGCAGTAGCCGAGGCTGGCTACTCAACGACTGTCATATTGGCCTGTTACAACATCTGAGCAGTAGCCGAGGCTGGCTACTCAACGACCGTCATATAGGCCTGTTACAACAACATCTGAGCAGTAGCCGAGGCTGGCTACTCAACGACCGTCATATAGGCCTGTTACAACATCTGAGCAGTAGCCGAGGCTGGCTACTCAACGACCGTCATATAGGCCTGTTACAACAACATCTGAGCAGTAGCCGAGGCTGGCTACTCAACGACCGTCATATAGGCCTGTTACAACAACATCTGAGCAGTAGCCGAGGCTGGCTACTCAACGACCGTCATATAGGCCTGTTACAACAACATCTGAGCAGTAGCCGAGGCTGGCTACTCAACGACCGTCATATAGGCCTGTTACAACAACATCTGAGCAGTAGCCGAGGCTGGCTACTCAACGACCGTCATATAGGCCTGTTACAACAACATCTGAGCAGTAGCCGAGGCTGGCTACTCAACTACTGTCATATTGGCCTGTTACAACAACATCTGAGCAGTAGCCGAGGCTGGCTACTCAACGACCGTCATATAGGCCTGTTACAACATCTGAGCAGTAGCCGAGGCTGGCTACTCAACGACCGTCATATAGGCCTGTTACAACAACATCTGAGCAGTAGCCGAGGCTGGCTACTCAACGACCGTCATATAGGCCTGTTACGACAACATCTGAGCAGTAGCCGAGGCTGGCTACTCAACGACTGTCATATTGGCCTGTTACAACATCTGAGCAGTAGCCGAGGCTGGCTACTCAACGACCGTCATATAGGCCTGTTACGACAACATCTGAGCAGTAGCCGAGGCTGGCTACTCAACGACTGTCATATAGGCCTGTTACAACAACATCTGAGCAGTAGCCGAGGCTGGCTACTCAACGACCGTCATATAGGCCTGTTACAACATCTGAGCAGTAGCCGAGGCTGGCTACTCAACGACCGTCATATAGGCCTGTTACGACAACATCTGAGCAGTAGCCGAGGCTGGCTACTCAACGACCGTCATATAGGCCTGTTACGACAACATCTGAGCAGTAGCCGAGGCTGGCTACTCAACGACCGTCATATAGGCCTGTTACAACAACATCTGAGCAGTAGCCGAGGCTGGCTACTCAACGACCGTCATATAGGCCTGTTACGACAACATCTGAGCAGTAGCCGAGGCTGGCTACTCAACGACCGTCATATAGGCCTGTTACAACAACATCTGAGCAGTAGCCGAGGCTGGCTACTCAACGACCGTCACGTTCCTTTGAATAAATAAACGAGGCCAAGGCTCGGCGTGAGTAGAGTTCCACATATTTATTAAAGTGAAACTTACAAAACAACAACAAAGATTTAACGAACGTGCCAGTACGTAGTGCACATAGGCACTAACTCTAAACAACATCCCATAAAACGCAGGTGGGAAAAAGGCACTAACTCTAAACAACATCCCATAAAACGCAGGTGGGAAAAAGGCACTAACTCTAAACAACATCCCATAAAACGCAGGTGGGAAAAAGGCACTAACTCTAAACAACATCCCATAAAACGCAGGTGGGAAAAAGGCACTAACTCTAAACAACATCCCATAAAACGCAGGTGGGAAAAAGGCACTAACTCTAAACAACATCCCATAAAACGCAGGTGGGAAAAAGGCACTAACTCTAAACAACATCCCATAAAACGCAGGTGGGAAAAAGGCACTAACTCTAAACAACATCCCATAAAACGCAGGTGGGAAAAAGGCACACACTAAGTATGATCCCCAATTAGAGACAACGACCATCAGCTGCCTCCAATTGGGAACCATAAACACACACCAACATAGAAATATAATACATAGAACCCCCCCCCCTAGTCACACCCTGACCTGAAACACCACGTAGAACCCCGAGGGCTGTCTATGGTCAGGGCGTGACTACTACAATACATTTTGAGAGAACCAATGAGAAGCATCGGTGATCCAAGCCGTGCAAAAAAAAGGAAAAACATGTTTTTAATTTTTAAATGTTACAACAACTTATAGCTACGTTTTTGCGTGAATCACTTTGCTAAATGTGAATGGCTTTGCTAAATGTGAATGGCTTTGCTCAATGTGAATGGCTTTGCTAAATGTGAATGGCTTTGCTAAATGTGAATCACTTTGCTAAATGTGAATGGCTTTGCTAAATGTGAATCACTTTGCTAAATGTGAATGGCTTTGCTAAATGTGAATGGCTTTGCTAAATGTGAATGGCTTTGCTAAATGTGAATGGCTTTGCTAAATGTGAATGGCTTTGCTAAATGTGAATGGCTTTGCTAAATGTGAATCGCTTTGCTAAATGTGAATCGCTTTGCTAAATGTGAATCGCTTTGCTAAATGTGAATCGCTTTGCTAAATGTGAATCGCTTTGCTAAATGTGAATGGCTTTGCTAAATGTGAATGGCTTTGCTAAATGTGAATGGCTTTGCTAAATGTGAAATGCTTTGCTAAATGTGAATCGCTTTGCTAAATGTGAATGGCTTTGCTAAATGTGAATCGCTTTGCTAAATGTGAATCGCTTTGCTAAATGTGAATGGCTTTGCTAAATGTGAATCGCTTTGCTAAATGTGAATCGCTTTGCTAGCTAGCTATTCTGAACTTGAACGACTGTTATCCACAGTTAGCATATCTCTTAGTTGTCAATCAAATGTATTTTACAGGCAGGTTCCCATTCAGTTGTCAAAAAACGTGGCTTGGGACCAGCATGCATTGGGGCGGGCAAGCTCCAGGAAGGACGAGCAGGCTACAATTCCCCATCGTTTATCAGTGCGATTTTGACGGCCAATTAACTGAAAAAGTTTGAGAGGGTTTATCTAGTGTTAACCTCGTTAGATTTTGAGTTTATCTCTGCTCTGGCTAGTTGTCGATCTTGTTGTTGATGATGTGCGTCACTGATGGAGAGAGAATTTTATCGCCAGCAGCATACCACCCTGCATACCACTGCTGGCTTGCTTCTGAAGCTAAGCAGGGTTGGTCCTGGTCAGTCCCTGGATGGGAGACCAGATGCTGCTGGAAGTGGTGTTGGAGGGCCAGTAGGAGGCACTCTTTCCTCTGTTCTAAAACATATCCCAATGCCCCAGGGCAGTGATTGGGGACACTGCTCTGTGTAAGGTGTCGTCTTTCGGATGGGACGTTAAACGGGTGTCCTGACTCTCTGAGGTCATTAAAGATCCCATGGCACTTATCGTAAGAGTAGGGGTGTTAACCCCGGTGTCCTGGCTAAATTCCCAATCTGGCCCTCAACCATCACGGTCACCTAATAATCCCCAGTTTACAATTGGCTCATTCATCCCCCTCCTCTCCCCTGTAACTATTCCCCAGGTTGTTGCTGCAAATGAGAACGTGTTCTCAGTCAACTTACCTGGTAAAATAATGGATAAATAAAATTTACGTTTTCATGGCTGTTTGATCATAGAAGGACATCGGTCAATTGAAAATAAATAAATTAGACCCTAATCTATGGATTTCCCATGACTGCCAGGGGCACAGCCAGGTTCAGCCACTGGGGAGCCAGGTTCAGCCAATCAGAATAGGTTTTTCCCCACGTAAGGACTTTATTACAGACAGAAATAATTCTCAGCCCAACTGCCTGTAAACACACAGTCCAGTTCATAGTGAATGATGACAGGCCCTACTGCCTGTAAACACACAGTCCAGTTCATAGTGAATGATGACGGGACCTACTGCCTGTAAACACACAGTCCAGTTCAAAGTGAATGATGACAGGCCCTACTTCCTGTAAACACACAGTCCAGTTCAAAGTGAATGATGACGGGACCTACTGCCTGTAAACACACAGTCCAGTTCAAAGTGAATGATGGCAGGCCTGTGTGGCAAATGGCTTGTTTGTATAAAGGTCTACTGTAGCTCTGATTGGCTATGGTGCACCGGTCTGTGTAGACTCTGGTCCTGGACGAGACAGATGTTTTTATTAGGTTTTATTTACTGCAGTATCTATTAATTGTTCAAACGCACGGCCGCTTTCCCACTCTATATTGCTATACAATTTTCACAAATACCTTAGTGTACATCATTCCCAAACTTTCTATGAATTTATGAAACTGTGAAAATGACCATATCATTAATAAGATTTGATTTTGCTAAAACGCTGTCAGTTCCACTTTAAAAGACACAGAGAGAGAGAGAGAGAGACAGAGAGACAGAGAGAGAGAACGAAAGAGAGAGAGAGAGAGAGACAGAGAGACAGAGACAGAGAGACAGAGAGACAGAGAGACAGAGAGAGAGAGACAGAGACAGAGAGACAGAGACAGAGAGAGAGAGACAGAGAGACAGAGACAGAGAGACAGAGACAGAGAGACAGAGAGAGAGAGACAGAGAGAGAGAGACAGAGAGACAGAGAAAGAGATACAGAGAGAGAGAGACAGAGAGAGAGATAGAGAGAGACTAAAACAATACAGAAATACACTACGGAAAAAGAAGGAACAGCATGTCAGAAATCAGCTCAATGTCATTGAAGAATCCATAGACTCTAACCAATTCTGGGAAAATTGGAAAACACTAAACAAACAACAACACGAAGAATTATCTTTCCAAAATGGAGATGTATGGGTAAACCACTTCTCCAATCTTTTTGGCTCTATAACAAAGAATAAAGAGCAAAAACATATACATGATCAAATACAAATACTAGAATCAACTATTAAAAACTACCAGAACCCACTGGATTCTCCAATTACCTTGAATGAGTTACAGGACAAAATAAAAACCCTCCAACCCAAAAAGGCCTGTGGTGTTGATGGTATCCTTAATGAAATGATCAAATATACAGACAACAAATTCCAATTGGCTATACTAAAACTCTTTAACATCGTCCTTAGCTCTGGCATCTTCCCCAATATTTGGAACCAAGGACTGATCACCCCAATCCACAAAAGTGGAGACAAATTTGACCCCAATAACTACCGTGGAATATGCGTCAACAGTAACCTTGGTAAAATACTCTGCGTTATCATTAACAGCAGACTCGTACATTTCCTCAATGAACACAATGTACTGAGCAAATGTCAAATTGGCTTTTTACCTAATTACCGTACAACAGACCATGTATTCACCCTACACACCCTAATTGACAACCAAACAAACCAAAACAAAGGCAAAGTCTTCTCATGCTTTGTTGATTTCAAAAAAGCCTTCGACTCAATTTGGCATGAGGGTCTGCTATACAAATTGATGGAAAGTGGTGTTGGGGGTAAAACATACGACATTATAAAATCCATGTACACAAACAACAAGTGTGCGGTTAAAATTGGCAAAAAACACACACATTTCTTCACACAGGGTCGTGGGGTGAGACAGGGATGCAGCTTAAGCCCCACCCTCTTCAACATATATATCAACGAATTGGCGCGGGCACTAGAACAGTCTGCAGCACCCGATCTCACCCTACTAGAATCCGAAGTCAAATGTCTACTGTTTGCTGATGATCTGGTACTTCTGTCACCAACCAAGGAGGGACTACAGCAGCACCTAGATCTTCTGCACAGATTCTGTCAGACCTGGGCCCTGACAGTAAATCTCAGTAAGACCAAAATAATGGTGTTCCAAAAAAGGTCCAGTCGCCAGGACCACATATTCCATCTAGACACCGTTGCCCTAGAGCACACAAAAAACTATACATACCTCGGCCTAAACATCAGCACCACAGGTAACTTCCACAAAGCTGTGAACGATCTGAGAGACAAGGCAAGAAGGGCATTCTATGCCATCAAAAGGAACATAAATTTCAACATACCAATTAGGATCTGGCTAAAAATACTTGAATCAGTCATAGAGCCCATTGCCCTTTATGGTTGTGAGGTCTGGGGTCCGCTCACCAACCAAGATTTCACAAAATGGGGCAAACACCAAATTGAGACTCTGCATGCAGAATTCTGCAAAAATATCCTCAGTGTACAACGCAGAACACCAAATAATGCATGCAGAGCAGAATTAGGCCGATACCCACTAATTATCAAAATCCAGAAAAGAACCGTTAAATTCTACAACCACCTAAAAGGAAGCGATTCCCAAACCTTCCATAACAAAGCCATCACCTACAGAGAGATGAACCTGGAGAAGAGTCCCCTAAGCAAACTGGTCCTAGGGCTCTGTTCACAAACACAAACACACCCCACAGAGCCCCAGGACAACAGCACAATTAGACCCAACCAAATCATGAGAAAACAAAAAGATAATTACTTGACACATTGGAAAGAATTAACAAAAAAACAGAGCAAACTAGAATGCTATTTGGCCCTAAACAGAGAGTACACAGTGGCAGAATACCTGACCACTGTGACTGACCCAAACTTAAGGAAAGCTTTGACTATGTACAGACTCAGTGAGCATAGCCTTGCTATTGAGAAAGGCCGCCGTAGGCAGACATGGCTCTCAAGAGAAGACAGGCTATGTGCACACTGCCCACAAAATGAGGTGGAAACCGAGCTGCACTTCCTAACCTCCTGCCCAATGTATGACCATATTAGAGACACATATTTCCCTCAGATCACACAGATCCACAAAGAATTCGAGAACAAATCCAATTTTGATAAACTCCCAGTAGAAATTCCACAGTGTGCCATCACAGCAGCAAGATTTGTGACCTGTTGCCACAAGAAAAGGGCAACCAGTGAAAAACAAACACCATTGTAAATACAACCCATATTTATGCTTACTTATTTTAACTTGTGTGCTTTAACCATTTGTACATTGTTACAACACTGTATATATTTAATATGACACTCGTAATGTCTTTATTGTTTTGAAACTTCTGTATGTGTAATGTTTACTGTTAATTCGTTTTGTTTGTTTCACTTTTGTGTATTGTCTACCTCATTTGCTTTGGCAATGTTAACACATGTTTCCCATGCCAATAAAGCCCCTTGAATTGAAAAATTGAATTGAATTGAATTGAGAGAGAGAGACAGAGAGACAGAGAGACAGAGAGAGACAGAGAGAGAAAGAGAGTTTTAAGAACATTCTGTAACACTATACATCACTGCCTGATGTCTGTTTCATAGAAAGGCTATGTGCTGCATCGTGATTGGTCAACGCTGGCCTGCTAATCTGAATATTTTCCCAGGGTTCCATCAGTGAGAGGATTCAATTCGTCTGGCCCGGGCGCCAGGGTAGGCATGATTTGCACCTAGGTAAAGTTGATTCGTTTTCGTTTTGGAACTGGGCGGAGCATGCCCAAGGCGAAGGCGGCTCTAAACAAACGTGACATAAGTAAAGCACGTGGAGTAAAGAGTCGGATTCTGTGTTTCCACCTGTAAAAGTGATTGCTTTTGATTAAAAAACAAAACAAAAAAAACACGAATGATCTGCCATCCTAATGAAAACTAGTGTTTTGGGGGAAATTCAAACATTTATTTGATGGAAAATATATATTTTCTGAACGATGCACCATGCTGCCTTGTTGACAACGTGACCCAGCGGCGCAGATTACTGTTCCGTTGGAGAACGGGCGCTACTCCCTCACCGCTTTCGACCGTTCACGTCACGGGCTATAGTCCAGTGCCCCTCGGCTCAGCATTATCTAATCCGCCCGCTGCTATTGGCTAGTGGTTCATTCTCTACAGAGGGGGAGAGAGGAGGGGGTGAAGTGTTCTGAGAGCAAACACAAACCAACTAGCACAGAATCACTACTCCTGGGTAGGTAGACAGTACATGGTATCAGCTAGTTGTACATTATTACAGTGGAGCAGAGGGGGACACTGGGGGGAGACTACAGAGGAGGACACTGGGGGAGACTACAGAGGAGGACACTAGGGGAGACTACAGAGGAGGACACTAGGGGAGACTACAGAGGAGGACACTGGGGGAGACTACAGAAGAGGACACAGGGGGAGACTACAGAGGAGGACACTGGGGGAGACTACAGAGGATGACACTAGGGGAGACTACAGAGGAGGACACAGGGGGAGACTACAGAAGAGGACACAGGGGGAGACTACAGAAGAGGACACTGGGGGAGACTACAGAGGAGGACACTGGGGGAGACTACAGAGGAGGACACTGGGGGAGACTACAGAGGAGGACACTAGGGGAGACTACAGAGGAGGACACTAGGGGAGACTACAGAGGAGGACACTGGGGGAGACTACAGAAGAGGACACAGGGGGAGACTACAGAGGAGGACACTGGGGGAGACTACAGAGGATGACACTAGGGGAGACTACAGAGGAGGACACAGGGGGAGACTACAGAAGAGGACACAGGGGGAGACTACAGAAGAGGACACTGGGGGAGACTACAGAGGAGGACACTGGGGGAGACTACAGAGGAGGACACTGGGGGAGACTACAGAGGAGGACACTGGGGGAGACTACAGAGGATGACACTAGGGGAGACTACAGAGGAGGACACAGGGGGAGACTACAGAAGAGGACACAGGGGGAGACTACAGAAGAGGACACTGGGGGAGACTACAGAGGAGGACACTGGGGGAGACTACAGAGGAGGACACTGGGGGAGACTACAGAGGAGGACACAGGGGGAGACTACAGAGGAGGACACAGGGGGAGACTACAGAGGAGGACACAGGGGGAGACTACAGAGGGAGACACTAGGGGAGACTAGAGAAGAGGACACAGGGGGAGACTACAGAGGAGGACACAGGGGGAGACTACAGAGGAGGACACTAGGGGAGACTACAGAGGAGGACACAGGGGGAGACTACAGAGGAGGACACTGGGGGAGACTACAGAGGAGGACACTAGGGGAGACTACAGAGGAGGACACTAGGGGAGACTACAGAGGAGGATACTGTGGGAGACTACAGAGGAGGACACTGGGGGAGACTACAGAGGAGGACACTAGGGGAGACTACAGAGGAGGACACTAGGGGAGACTACAGAGGAGGACACAGGGGGAGACTACAGAGGAGGACACTGGGGGAGACTACAGAGGAGGACACTAGGGGAGACTACAGAGGAGGACACTAGGGGAGACTACAGAGGAGGATACTGTGGGAGACTACAGAGGAGGATACTGTGAGAGACTACAGAGGAGGATACAGGGGGAGACTACAGAGGAGGGCACTGGGGGAGACTACAGTGGAGGGCACTGGGGGAGACTACAGGGGGAGACTACAGAGAAGGACACTGGGGGAGACTACAGAGGAGGACACTGGGGGAGACTACAGAGGAGGACACAGGGGGAGACTACAGAGGAGGACACTGGGGGAGACTCCAGAGGAGGACACTGGGGGAGACTACAGAGGAGGACACTGGGGGAGACTACAGAGGAGGACACTGGGGAGACTACAGAGGGGGACACTGGGGGAGACTACAGAGGAGGACACTGGGGGAGACTACAGAGGAGGACACTGGGGGAGACTACAGAGGGGGACACTGGGGGAGACTACAGAGGGGGACACTGGGGGAGACTACAGAGGAGGACACTGGGAGAGACTACAGAGGAGGACACTGGGAGAGACTACAGAGGAGGACACTGGGAGAGACTACAGAGGAGGACACTGGGGGGAGACCACAGAGGAGGACACTGGGTGAGACTACAGAGAAGGACACTGGGGGAGACTACAGAGGAGGACACTGGGGGAGACTACAGAGGAGGACACTGGGGGAGACTACAGAGGGGGACACTGGGGGAGACTACAGAGGGGACACTGTGGGAGACTACAGAGGGGACACTGTGGGAGACTACAGAGGGGACACTGTGGGAGACTACAGAGGGGACACTGGGGGAGACTACAGAGGAGGACACTGGGGGAGACTACAGAGGGGACACTGGGGGAGACAACAGAGGGGACACTGTGGGAGACTATAGAGGAGGACACTGGGGGAGACTACAGAGGGGACACTGTGGGAGACTACAGAGGATGACACTAAGGGAGACTACAGAGGGGACACTGGGGGAGACTACAGAGGGGACACTGGGGGAGACTCCAGAGGAGGACACTGGGGGAGACTACAGAGGAGGACACTGGGGGAGACTACAGAGAGGGACACTGGGGGAGACTACAGAGGGGACACTGTGGGAGACTACAGAGGATGACACTAGGGGAGACTACAGAGGGGGACACTGGGGGAGACTACAGAGGGGGACACTGGGGGAGACTACAGAGGAGGACACTGGGGGAGACTACAGAGGGGACACTGTGGGAGACTACAGAGGAGGACACAGGGGGAGACTACAGAGGAGGACACTGGGGGAGACTACAGAGGAGGACACTAGGGGAGACTACAGAGTAGGACACTAGGGGAGACTACAGAGGAGGACACAGGGGGAGACTACAGAGGAGGACACTAGGGGAGACTACAGAGGATGACACTGGGGGAGACTACAGAGGGGACACTGTGGGAGACTACAGAGGATGACACTAGGGGAGACTACAGAGGAGGACACTGGGGGAGACTACAGAGGAGGACACTGGGGGAGACTACAGAGGAGGACACTGGGGGAGACTACAGAGGAGGACACAGGGGGAGACTACAGAGGAGGACACTGGGGGAGACTACAGAGGAGGAAACTGGGGGAGACTACAGAGGGGACACTGTGGGAGACTACAGAGGAGGACACAGGGGGAGACTACAGAGGAGGACACTGGGGGAGACTACAGAGGGGACACTGTGGGAGACTACAGAGGAGGACACTGTGGGAGACTACAGAGGAGGACACTGGGGGAGACTACAGAGGAGGACACAGGGGGAGACTACAGAGGAGGACACAGGGGGAGACTACAGAGGAGGACATACTCCCGTGGTTCAGTATACCTGTGATTAGGGGTTAGAACCATACTCCTGTTGTTGAGTATACCTGTGATTAGGGGTTAGAACCATACTCCTGCTGTTGAGTATACCTGTGATTAGGGGTTAGAACCATACTCCTGTTGTTGAGTATACCTGTGTTTATGGGTTAGAACCATACTCCTGTTGTTGAGTATACCTGTGATTAGGGGTTAGAACCATACTCCTGTTGTTGAGTATACCTGTGTTTATGGGTTAGAACCATACTCCTGTTGTTGAGTATGCCTGTGATTAGGGGTTAGAACCATTCTCCTGTTGTTCAGTATACCTGTGATTAGGGGTTACAACCATACTCCTGTTGTTGAGTATACCTGTGTTTATGGGTTAGAACCATACTCCTGTTGTTGAGTATGCCTGTGATTAGGGGTTAGAACCATACTTCTGTTGTTCAGTATGCCTGTGATTAGGGGTTAGAACCATACTCCTGTTGTTCAGTATGCCTGTGATTAGGGGTTAGAACCATACTCCTGTTGTTGAGTATACCTGTGTTTATGGGTTAGAACCATACTCCTGTTGTTGAGTATACCTGTGATTAGGGGTTAGAACCATACTCCTGCTGTTGAGTATGCCTGTGATTAGGGGTTAGAACCATACTCCTGTTGTTGAGTATACCTGTGATTAGGGGTTAGAACCATACTCCTGTTGTTGAGTATACCTGTGATTATGGGTTAGAACCATACTTCTGTTGTTCAGTATGCCTGTGATTAGGGGTTAGAACCATACTCCTGTTGTTGAGTATACCTGTGTTTATGGGTTAGAACCATACTCCTGTTGTTGAGTATACCTGTGATTAGGGGTTAGAACCATACTCCTGCTGTTGAGTATACCTATGTTTAGGGGTTAGAACCGTACTCCTGTTGACTGTAACTGAGATACACCTGGGCTATGACCTGCTCAGACTGCTTCTGTTTACCCAGGGACCAGTCCCCTGCTGCAGCTGGACAGGTGAGCACACACCTAGTGTAGTGGTATAGTGGTGTAGTGGTATAGTGGTGTAGTGGTGTAGTGGTGTAGTGGTGTAGTGGTGTAGTGGTGTAGTGGTGTAGTGGTATAGTGGTGTAGTGGTATAGTGGTGTAGTGGTGTAGTGGTGTAGTGATGTAGTATATAGTGGTATAGTGGTATAGTGGTATAGTGGTGTAGTGGTGTAGTGGTATAGTGGTGTATTGGTATAGTGGTGTAGTGGTGTAGTGGTGTAGTGGTGTAGTGGTATAGTGGTATAGTGGTATAGTGGTGTAGTGGTGTAGTGGTGTAGTGGTGTAGTGGTGTAGTGGTGTAGTGGTGTAGTGGTATAGTGGTGTAGTGGTGTAGTGGTGTAGTGGTGTAGTGGTGTAGTGGTGTAGTGGTATAGTGGTATAGTGGTATAGTGGTGTAGTGGTATAGTGGTATAGTGGTATAGTGGTATAGTGGTGTAGTGGTGTAGTATATAGTGGTATAGTGGTATAGTGGTGTAGTATATAGTGGTATAGTGGTGTAGTGGTATAGTGGTGTAGTGGTGTAGTGGTGTAGTGGTGTAGTATATAGTGGTATAGTGGTGTAGTGGTGTAGTATATAGTGGTATAGTGGTGTAGTGGTATAGTGTATAGTGGTGTAGTGGTGTAGTGGTGTATTGGTGTAGTATATTGTGGTATAGTGGTATAGTGGTATAGTGGTATAGTGGTATAGTGGTGTAGTGGTGTAGTGGTGTAGTGGTGTAGTGGTGTAGTGGTATAGTGTAGTGGTGTAGTGTAGTGGTATAGTGGTGTAGTGGTGTAGTGGTGTAGTGGTGTAGTATATTGTGGTATAGTGGTGTAGTGGTGTAGTGGTATAGTGGTATAGTGGTATAGTGGTATAGTGGTATAGTGGTATAGTGGTGTAGTGGTGTAGTGGTGTAGTATATAGTGGTATAGTGGTGTAGTGGTATAGTGGTATAGTGGTGTAGTATATAGTGGTGTAGTGGTGTATTGGTGTAGTATATTGTGGTATAGTGGTATAGTGGTATAGTGGTATAGTGGTGTAGTGGTGTAGTGGTGTAGTGGTGTAGTGGTATAGTGGTATAGTGGTATAGTGGTATAGTGGTATAGTGGTGTAGTGGTGTAGTGGTGTAGTGGTGTAGTGGTGTAGTGGTGTAGTAGTGTAGTGGTATAGTGGTGTAGTGGTGTAGTGGTGTAGTATATTGTGGTATAGTGGTGTAGTGGTGTAGTGGTGTAGTGGTGTAGTGGTATAGTGGTATAGTGGTATAGTGGTGTAGTGGTGTAGTATATAGTGGTATAGTGGTGTAGTGGTATAGTGGTATAGTGGTGTAGTATATAGTGGTGTAGTGGTATAGTGGTATAGTGGTATAGTGGTATAGTGGTGTAGTGGTATAGTGGTATAGTGGTATAGTGGTATAGTGGTATAGTGGTATAGTGGTGTAGTGGTGTAGTGGTGTAGTGGTGTAGTGGTGTAGTATATAGTGGTGTAGTATATAGTGGTATAGTGGTATAGTGGTATAGTGGTATAGTGGTATATAGTGGTATAGTGGTATAGTGGTATAGTGGTATAGTGGTATAGTGGTATAGTGGTGTAGTGGTGTAGTGGTGTAGTGGTGTAGTGGTGTAGTATATAGTGGTGTAGTATATAGTGGTATAGTGGTATAGTGGTATAGTGGTATAGTGGTATATAGTGGTATATAGTGGTGTAGTGGTGTAGTGGTGTAGTGGTATAGTGGTATAGTGGTATAGTGGTATAGTGGTATAGTGGTATAGTGGTATAGTGGTATAGTGGTATAGTGGTGGTATAGTGGTGGTATAGTGGTGTAGTGGTGTAGTGGTGTAGTGGTGTAGTGGTGTAGTGGTGTAGTGGTGTAGTAGTGGTGGTGTAATAGTAGTGGTGGTGTAGTAGTAGTGGTGGTGTAGTGGTGGTGTAGTGGTGGTGTAGTGGTGGTGTAGTGGTGGTATAGTGGTATAGTGGTGTAGTGGTGTAGTGGTGTAGTGGTGTAGTGGTGTAGTGGTGTAGTAGTGGTGGTGTAATAGTAGTGGTGGTGTAGTAGTAGTGGTGGTGTAGTAGTAGTGGTGGTGTAGTGGTGGTGTAGTGGTGGTGTAGTGGTGGTGTAGTGGTGGTGTAGTGGTGTAGTGGTATAGTGGTGTAGTGGTGGTATAGTGGTGTAGTGGTATAGTGGTATAGTGGTGGTATAGTGGTGTAGTGGTGTAGTGGTGGTATAGTGGTATAGTGGTATAGTGGTGTAGTGGTGTGGTATAGTGGTGTAGTGGTGTGGTATAGTGGTGTAGTGGTGTGGTATAGTGGTATAGTGGTGTAGTGGTATAGTGGTGTAGTGGTGTAGTGGTGTAGTGGTGTAGTGGTGTAGTGGTGTAGTATATTGTGGTATAGTGGTGTAGTGGTGTAGTGGTGTAGTGGTGTAGTGGTGTAGTGGTGTAGTATATTGTGGTATAGTGGTGTAGTGGTGTAGTGGTGTAGTGGTTCAGTGGTGTAGTGGTATAGTGGTATAGTGGTATAGTGGTATAGTGGTATAGTGGTGTAGTGGTGTAGTGGTGTAGTGGTGTAGTGGTATAGTGGTATAGTGGTATAGTGGTATAGTGGTATAGTGGTGTAGTGGTGTAGTGGTATAGTGGTATAGTGGTATAGTGGTATAGTGGTATAGTGGTGTAGTGGTGTAGTGGTGTAGTGGTATAGTGGTATAGTGGTGTAGTGGTGTAGTGGTATAGTGGTATAGTGGTGTAGTGGTGTGGTATATAGTGGTGTAGTGGTATAGTGGTGTAGTGGTGTAGTGGTGTAGTGGTGTGGTGGTGTGGTGGTGTGGTGGTGTGGTATATAGTGGTGTAGTGGTGTAGTATATTGTGGTATAGTGGTATAGTGGTATAGTGGTATAGTGGTATAGTGGTGTAGTGGTATAGTGGTATAGTGGTATAGTGGTATAGTGGTGTAGTATATTGTGGTATAGTGGTATAGTGGTGTAGTGGTATAGTGGTATAGTGGTATAGTGGTGTAGTAGTGGTGGTGTAGTAGTGGTGGTGTAGTAGTGGTGGTGTAGTGGTGGTGTAGTGGTGGTGTAGTAGTGTAGTGGTGTAGTGGTATAGTGGTGGTATAGTGGTATACTTGTGTAGTGGTGTAGTGGTGGTATAGTGGTGTAGTGGTGGTATAGTGGTGGTGTAGTGGTGTAGTAGTGGTGTAGTGGTGTAGTGGTGTAGTGGTGTAGTATATAGTGGTGTAGTGGTGTAGTGGTGTAGTGGTGTAGTATATAGTGGTGTAGTGGTGTAGTATATTGTGGTGTAGTGGTGTAGTGGTGTAGTATATTGTGGTATAGTGGTGTAGTGGTATAGTGGTGTAGTGGTATAGTGGTATAGTGGTATAGTGGTGTAGTGGTGTAGTGGTGTAGTGGTATAGTGGTATAGTGGTATAGTGGTATAGTGGTATAGTGGTATAGTGGTATAGTGGTGTAGTGGTGTAGTGGTGTAGTGGTGTAGTATGTAGTGGTGTAGTATATAGTGGTGTAGTGGTATAGTGGTGTAGTGGTGTAGTGGTGTAGTGGTGTAGTATATAGTGGTGTAGTGGTATAGTGGTGTAGTGGTGTAGTGGTGTAGTATATAGTGGTGTAGTGGTATAGTGGTATAGTGGTGTAGTGGTGTAGTGGTGTAGTGGTGTAGTGGTGTAGTGGTATAGTGGTGTAGTGGTATAGTGGTGTAGTGGTATAGTGGTATAGTGGTGTAGTGGTATAGTGGTGTAGTGGTATAGTGGTGTAGTGGTGTAGTAAATTGTGGTGTAGTGAAGTAGTGGTGTAGTGGTGTAGTATATTGTGGTGTAGTGGTGTAGTGGTGTAGTGGTGTAGTGGTGTAGTGGTATAGTGGTATAGTGGTATAGTGGTATAGTGGTATAGTGGTATAGTGGTACAGTGGTGGTGTAGTGGTGTAGTGGTGTAGTGGTATAGTGGTATAGTGGTGTAGTGGTGTAGTGGTGTAGTGGTGCAGTGGTGCAGTGGTGTAGTATATTGTGGTGTAGTGGTATAGTGGTATAGTGGTATAGTGGTATAGTGGTGTAGTGGTGTAGTGGTGTAGTGGTGTAGTGGTATAGTGGTATAGTGGTATAGTGGTATAGTGGTATAGTGGTGTAGTGGTGTAGTGGTGTAGTGGTATAGTGGTATAGTGGTATAGTGGTATAGTGGTATAGTGGTATAGTGGTATAGTGGTGTAGTGGTGTAGTGGTGTAGTGGTGTAGTGGTGTAGTGGTGTAGTGGTATAGTGGTGTAGTGGTGTAGTGGTATAGTGGTATAGTGGTGTAGTGGTGTAGTATATAGTGGTATAGTGGTGTAGTGGTGTAGTGGTGTAGTGGTGTAGTGGTATAGTGGTGTGTATGTGTTGTGATTTCCGACCTTGCGTTGTGCTCTAGATTTGATGAGGATTTGTGTTTAATCTAAAGCCTCCTAAAGCCTCCATCCCCCTTTCCCCTCCAGCCCCCCATTCCCCCTGTCCCCTCCAGCCCCCCATCCCCCTGTCTTCCCCATTCCCCCTGTCCCCTCCAGCCCCCCATCCCCTTGTCCCCCCCATTCCCCCTGTCCCCTCCAGCCCCCCATCCCCCTGTCCCCCCCATTCCCCCTGTCCCCTCCAGCCCCCCCATCCCCCTGTCCCCCCCATTCCCCCTGTCCCCTCCAGCCCCCCATCCCCCTGTCCCCCCCATTCCCCCTGTCCACTCCAGCCCCCCATCCCCCTGTCCCCCCCATCCCCCCTGTCCCCTCCAGCCCCCCATCCCCCTGTCCCCCCCATTCCCCCTGTCCCCTCCAGCCCCCCATCCCCCTGTCCCCCCCATTCCCCCTGTCCCCTCCAGCCCCCCCATCCCCCTGTCCCCCCCATTCCCCCTGTCCCCTCCAGCCCCCCATCCCCCTGTCCCCCCCATTCCCCCTGTCCACTCCAGCCCCCCCATCCCCCAGTCCCCTTCCTTCTCCCGTCCCCTCCAGCCCCCCCTCCACATCCTGTCCCCCCCTCCCCATCCTGTCCCCCCTCCCCATCCTGTCCCCCCTCCCCCTCCTGTCTCCCCCTCCCATCCTGTCCCCCCTCCCCATCCTGTCCCCCCTCCCCATCCTGTCCCCCCATCCTGTCCCCCCCTCCCCATCCTGTCCCCCCCTCCCCATCCTGTCCCCCCACCTTGTCCCCCCTCCCCATCCTTGCCCCCCCCCATCCTCATCCTGTCCCCCCCTCCCCATCCCTCCATCCTGTCCCTCCATCCTGTCCCCCCATCCTGTCCCCCCTCCCCATCCTGTCCACCCCATCCTATCCCTCCCTCCCCATCCTATTCCACCCTCCCCATCCTGTCCCCCCTCCCCATCCTGTCCCCCCCTCCCCATCCTGTCCCCACCTTCCCATCCTGTCCCCCCTCCACATCCTGTCCCCCCCTCCCCATCCTGTCCCCCCTCCCAATCCTGTCCCCCCTCCCCCTCCTGTCCCCCATCCCCCTCCTGTCTCCCCCTCCCATCCTGTCCCCCCTCCCCATCCTGTCCCCATACTCATCCTGTCCCCCCATCCTGTCCCCCCCTCTCCATCCTGTCCCCCCCTCCCCATCCTGTCCCCCCCCATCCTCATCCTGTCCCCCCCTCCCCATCCTGTCCCTCCATCCTGTCCCCCCATCCTGTACCCCCTCCCCATCCTGTCCCCCCTCCCCATCCTGACCCCCCTCCCCATCCTGTCCCCCCCCTCCCCATCCTGTCCCCCCCTCCTCATCCTGTCCCCCATCCTGTCCCCCCTACTGGTGAGCTGATTACCAGTAGAGACCTGTAGACATGACTTGTGTTAGGAGGGCTGCTCTGGGTGTGTGTGTGTGTGTGTGTGTGTGTGTGTGTGTGTGTGTGTGTGTTTGTGTGTGTGTGTGTGTGTGTGTGTGTGTGTGTGTGTGTGTGTGTGTGTGTGTGTGTGTGTGTGTATCTCTCTGTGTGCGTGTGTGCGTGTGTGCGTGTGTGTGTGTGTGTGTGTGTGTGTGTGTGTGTGTGTGTGTGTGTGTAAATTCCACCACTCCCGTGCTTGTATCAAGATAATCCCCTGAGCTTTCAGATGATTATCGTCCAGGCAACAGAGTGATTCTAGTTCCGTTGCCAAGGGCTTTTTGGAATATGATGACCTAGCAACATGACAGTTAGGCTACCTCAGAGTAGACAGAGTATTTTTTATTTTTTACTGAACTTTTATTTAACTAAGCAAGTCAGTTAAGAACAAGTAGAGTATTGTATAGTAGAGTATTGTATAGTAGAGTATTGTAGCGTATTGCAGAGTGGTGTAGAGTAGTGTAGAGTAGAGTATTTCAGAGTATTGTAGAGTATTGTACAGTAGAGTATTGTAGAGTATTGTAGAGTAGAGTAGTGTAGAGTGGTGTGGAGTAGAGTGGTGTGGAGTAGAGTGGTGTGGAGTAGAGTGGTGTGGAGTAGAGTGGTGTGGAGTAGAGTGGTGTGGAGTAGAGTGGTGTGGAGTAGAGTAATGTAGAGTAGAGTGGTGTGGAGTAGAGTAATGTAGAGTAGAGTGGTGTGGAGTAGAGTGGTGTGGAGTAGAGTGGTGTGGAGTAGAGTGGTGTGGAGTAGAGTGGTGTGGAGTAGAGTGGTGTGGAGTAGAGTAATGTAGAGTAGAGTGGTGTGGAGTAGAGTGGTGTGGAGTAGAGTGGTGTGGAGTAGAGTGGTGTGGAGTAGAGTGGTGTGGAGTAGAGTAATGTAGAGTAGAGTGGTGTGGAGTAGAGTAATGTAGAGTAGAGTGGTGTGGAGTAGTGTGGTGTGGAGTAGTGTGGTGTGGAGTAGAGTGGTGTGGAGTAGTGTGGAGTAGAGTAATGTAGAGTAGAGTAATGTAGAGTAATGTAGAGTAGAGTAGAGTAGAGTGGTGTAGAGTAGAGTGGTGTGGAGTAGAGTAGAGTAGAGTAGTGTGGAGTAGAGTAGTGTGGAGTAGAGTAGTGTGGAGTAGAGTGGTGTGGAGTAGAGTAGAGTAGTGTGGAGTAGAGTAATGTAGAGTGGTGTGGAGTAGAGTAATGTAGAGTAGAGTGGTGTGGAGTAGAGTAGAGTGGTGTGGAGTAGAGTAATGTAGAGTAGAGTGGAGTAGAGTAGAGTAGTGTGGAGTAGAGTAGTGTAGAGTAGTGTGGAGTAGAGTGGTGTGGAGTAGAGTAGTGTAGAGTGGTGTGGAGTAGAGTGGTGTGGAGTAGAGTAGAGTAGAGTGGTGTAGAGTAGTGTGGTGTAGAGTAGAGTGGTGTGGAGTAGAGTAGAGTAGAGTGGTGTGGAGTAGAGTAGAGTAGAGTGGTGTGGAGTAGAGTAATGTAGAGTGGTGTGGAGTAGAGTAGAGTAGAGTAGAGTGGTGTGGAGTAGAGTAATGTAGAGTAGAGTGGTGTGGAGTAGAGTAATGTAGAGTAGAGTGGTGTGGAGTAGAGTGGTGTGGAGTAGAGTAGTGTAGAGTAGAGTAGTGTAGAGTAGTGTAGAGTGGTGTGGAGTAGAGTAGAGTAGTGTGGTGTGGAGAAGTGTAGTGTAGAGTGGTGTGGAGTAGAGTAGTGTAGAGTAGAGTGATGTGGAGTAGAGTAGTGTAGAGTGGTGTGGAGTAGAGTAGAGTAGAGTGGTGTGGAGTAGAGTGGTGTGGAGTAGAGTGGTGTAGAGTAGAGTGGTGTAGAGTAGAGTAATGTAGAGTAGAGTAGTGTAGAGTAGAGTGGTGTGGAGTAGAGTGGTGTAGAGTAGAGTAATGTAGAGTGGTGTGGAGTAGAGTAATGTAGAGTAGAGTGGTGTGGAGTAGAGTGGTGTGGAGTAGAGTAGAGTAGTGTAGAGTGGTGTGGAGTAGAGTGGTGTAGAGTAGAGTAATGTAGAGTAGTGTAGTGTAGAGTGGTGTGGAGTAGAGTAGTGTAGAGTAGTGTGGAGTGGTGTGGAGTAGAGTAATGTAGAGTAGAGTGGAGTGGAGTAGAGTAGAGTAGAGTGGAGTAGAGTGGTGTGGAGTAGAGTAGTGTAGAGTGGTGTGGAGTAGAGTAGAGTAGTGTAGAGTGGTGTGGAGTAGAGTAATGTAGAGTGGTGTGGAGTAGAGTAGAGTAGAGTAGAGTGGTGTGGAGTAGAGTAATGTAGAGTAGAGTAGAGTAGAGTAGAGTAGAGTAGAGTAGAGTAGAGTAATGTAGAGTAGAGTAATGTAGAGTAGAGTAGAGTAGAGTAGAGTAATGTAGAGTAGAGTAGAGTAGAGTGGTGTGAAGTAGAGTAGAGTAGAGTGGAGTGGAGTGGAGTAGAGTGGTGTGAAGTAGAGTAGAGTGGTGTAGAGTAGAGTAGAGTAGAGTAGAGTAGAGTGGATAATGTCAACAGGGTAGTAGAGCGTAGCATAGCAACTAGATATTATTATGTTAGATCATGTCAACAGGGTAGTAGAGCGTAGCATAGCAACTAGATATTATTATGTTAGATAATGTCAACAGGGTAGTAGAGCGTAGCATAGCAACTAGATATTATTATGTTAGATCATGTCAACAGGGTAGTAGAGCGTAGCATAGCAACTAGATATTATTATGATAGATCATGTCAACAGGGTAGTAGCGTGTAGCATAGCAACTAGATATTATTATGTTAGATCATGTCAACAGGGTAGTAGCGTGTAGCATAGCAACTAGATATTATTATGTTAGATCATGTCAACAGGGTAGTAGAGCGTAGCATAGCAACTAGATATTATTATGTTAGATCATGTCAACAGGGTGGTAGAGTGTAGCATAGCAACTAGATATTATTCTGATAGATCATGTCAACAGGGTAGTAGAGTGTAGCATAGCAACTAGATATTATTATGTTAGATAATGTCAACAGGGTAGTAGAGCGTAGCATAGCAACTAGATATTATTATGTTAGATAATGTCAACAGGGTAGTAGAGCGTAGCATAGCAACTAGATATTATTATGTTAGATCATGTCAACAGGGTAGTAGAGTGTAGCATAGCAACTAGATATTATTATGTTAGATAATGTCAACAGGGTAGTAGAGCGTAGCATAGCAACTAGATATTATTATGTTAGATAATGTCAACAGGGTAGTAGAGTGTAGCATAGCAACTAGATATTATTATGTTAGATAATGTCAACAGGGTAGTAGAGTGTAGCATAGCAACTAGATATTATTATGTTAGATAATGTCAACAGGGTAGTAGAGTGTAGCATAGCAACTAGATATTATTATGTTAGATAATGTCAACAGGGTAGTAGAGCGTAGCATAGCAACTAGATATTATTATGTTAGATAATGTCAACAGGGTAGTAGAGTGTAGCGTAGCATAGCAACTAGATATTATTATGTTAGATAATGTCAACAGGGTAGTAGAGTGTAGCATAGCAACTAGATATTATTATGTTAGATCATGTCAACAGGGTAGTAGAGTGTAGCATAGCAACTAGATATTATTATGTTAGATAATGTCAACAGGGTAGTAGAGTGTAGCATAGCAACTAGATATTATTATGTTAGATAATGTCAACAGGGTAGTAGAGTGTAGCATAGCAACTAGATATTATTATGTTAGATAATGTCAACAGGGTAGTAGAGTCTATCATGTCTGACATGATGTATTCTATACTGCAGCATACGCCCAAATGGAACCCTATTCCCTATATAGTGCACTACTATAGACCAGGGCCCTGTGGGGTAGAATAGACAAGAGGACATGGTTTCCTGTCTTTTACGTAAGGGAGTGTTGTTGTTTCTTCCTGCCTGTTGCTGCTGTAGTTGTTG
>NC_074700.1:28273308-28285808 GCF_029448725.1 Salvelinus fontinalis | reverse complement strand
GGACTAACGTTGTGTGTGTGTGTTTAGGACAGGGTGTGGACTAACGTTGTGTGTGTGTGTTTAGGACAGGGTGTGGACTAACGTTGTGTGTGTGTGTTTAGGACAGGGTGTGGACTAACGTTGTGTGTGTGTTTAGGACAGGGTGTGGACTAACGTTGTGTGTGTGTGTTGGACAGGGTGTGGACTAATGTTGTGTGTGTGTTTAGGACAGGGTGTGGACTAACGTTGTGTGTGTGTGTTTAGGACAGGGTGTGGACTAACGTTGTGTGTGTGTGTTTAGGACAGGGTGTGGACTAAGGTTGTGTCTGTCTTTAGGACAGGGTGTGGACTAACGTTGTGTGTGTGTTTAGGACAGGGTGTGGACTAAGGTTGTGTGTGTGTGTGTGTTTAGGACAGGGTGTGGACTAACGTTGTGTGTGTGTGTTTAGGACAGGGTGTGGACTAACGTTGTGTGTTTGTGTTTAGGACAGGGTGTGGACTAACGTTGTGTGTGTGTGTTTAGGACAGGGTGTGGACTAACGTTGTGTGTGTGTGTGTTTAGGACAGGGTGTGGACTAACGTTGTGTGTGTGTGTTTAGGACAGGGTGTGGACTAACGTTGTGTGTGTGTGTTTAGGACAGGGTGTGGGCTAACGTTGTGTGTGTGTGTTGGACAGGGTGTGGACTAACGTTGTGTGTGTGTGTGTTTAGGACAGGGTCTGGACTAACGTTGTGTGTGTGTGTTTAGGACAGGGTGTGGACTAACGTTGTGTGTGTGTGTGTTTAGGACAGGGTGTGGACTAACGTTGTGTGTGTGTTTAGGACAGGGTGTGGACTAACGTTGTGTGTGTGTTTAGGACAGGGTGTGGACTAACGTTGTGTGTGTGTGTGTTTAGGACAGGGTGTGGACTAACGTTGTGTGTGTGTGTGTTTAGGACAGGGTGTGGACTAACGTTGTGTGTGTGTGTGTTTAGGACAGGGTGTGGACTAACGTTGTGTGTGTGTGTGTTTAGGACAGGGTGTGGACTAACGTTGTGTGTGTGTGTTTAGGACAGGGTGTGGACTAACGTTGTGTGTGTGTGTGTGTGTTTAGGACAGGGTGTGGACTAACGTTGTGTGTGTGTGTGTTTAGGACAGGGTTTGGGCTAACGTTGTGTGTGTGTGTTTAGGACAGGGTGTGGGCTAACGTTGTGTCTGTCTTTAGGACAGGGTGTGGACTAACGTTGTGTGTGTGTTTAGGACAGGGTGTGGACTAACGTTGTGTGTGTGTGTTTAGGACAGGGTGTGGACTAACGTTGTGTGTGTGTGTGTTTAGGACAGGGTGTGGACTAACGTTGTGTGTGTGTGTTTAGGACAGGGTGTGGGCTAACGTTGCTATGAGTCTGAACTGCATCATCGCCATGGTGGACCGGCTACAGGAGAGGGAGAACAGGAAACAGGAAGTGACCTCACAGACACAGAATGATGTCACCACCACCAAGCACAACACTGGTACTTACCCAAACTGTAGCAATACTTCAGAAATACATTCTTCCTTCCTTGGTTCCTACATGCTTCCTTCCTTGGTTCCTACATCCTTCCTTCCTTGGTTCCTACATCCTTCCTTCCTTGGTTCCTACATCCTTCCTTCCTTGGTTCCTACATCCTTCCTTCCTTGGTTCCTACATCCTTCCTTACTTGGTTCCTAAACCCTTCCTTCCTTGGTTCCTACATCCTTCCGTCCTTGGTTCCTTAAGAACAGATCTATAAGTGAATTTAAAGGTTACTATATCTTCAATCAATCCGACCGATTCAGATCGGGGAGTATATTTTTTATTAAGTCCCTGAAAATCATTCATTACGTAGATAATTGAATGGATTTGAAGTATAATCCTCTCTCTCTTCCCCCTTCCAGACCCTTCCCGCTCTCCTTGGCAGGCCTCTCTCGCCCATCTTCCAGACCCGTCCCGCGCTCCTTGGCAGGCCTCTCTCGCCCCTCTTCCAGACCCGTCCCCCTCTCCGTGGCAAGAACAACTCCTCCCTCTAGTTGTGACTCTGAAGGAGTGTGTGTGTGACGCGGTGGAGGGGGCCCGGTGTGCTATGACCTTCGTCCTCCTACAGGGGGCAGCAGCATCAGCCTGCCACGGCCAGGCCCTGACACACAGACGAGATGCTGTCTTCAGCCAGGCAGTGAGTAGTGTGGTGGTGGGGGCTCTTTTATAGTTGATAACATGTGGTCATGTTTGGTTAGATCGCTAACATGTGGTCATGTTTGGTTATATCTCTAACATGTGGTCATGTTTGGTTATATCTCTAACATGTGGTTATATCTCTAACATGTGGTTATATCTCTAACATGTGGTCATGTTTGGTTAGATCGCTAACATGTGGTCATGTTTGGTTAGATCTCTAACATGTGGTCATGTTTGGTTAGATCTCTAACATGTGGTCATGTTTGGTTATATCTCTAACATGTGGTCATGTTTGGTTATATCTCTAACATGTGGTTGTATCTCTAATATGTGGTCATGTTTGGTTAGATCGCTAACATGTGGTCATGTTTGGTTATATCTCTAACATGTGGTCATGTTTGGTTATATCTCTAACATGTGGTTATATCTCTAACATGTGGTTATATCTCTAACATGTGGTCATGTTTGGTTAGATTGCTAACATGTGGTCATGTTTGGTTAGATCTCTAACATGTGGTCATGTTTGGTTAGATCTCTAACATGTGGTCATGTTTGGTTATATCTCTAACATGTGGTCATGTTTGGTTATATCTCTAACATGTGGTTATATCTCTAACATGTGGTTATATCTCTAACATGTGGTCATGTTTGGTTAGATCTCTAACATGTGGTCATGTTTGGTTATATCTCTAACATGTGGTCATGTTTGGTTATATCTCTAACATGTGGTCATGTTTGGTTAGATCTCTGACATGTGGTCATGTTTGGTTATATCTCTAACATGTGGTCATGTTTGGTTGTATCTCTAACATGTGGTCATGTTTGGTTATATCTCTGACATGTGGTCATGTTTGGTTATATCTCTAACATGTGGTCATGTTTGGTTAGAAATCTGACATGTGGTCATGTTTGGTTGTATCTCTAACATGTGGTCATGTTTGGTTAGATCTCTGACATGTTTGGTTATATCTCTAACATGTGGTCATGTTTGGTTATATCTCTAACATGTGGTCATGTTTGGTTATATCTCTAACATGTTTGGTTATATCTCTAACATGTGGTTGTATCTCTAATATGTGGTCATGTTTGGTTAGATCTCTAATATGTGGTCACGTTTGGTTATATCTCTGACATGTGGTCATGTTTGGTTATATCTCTAACATGTGGTCATGTTTGGTTATATCTCTAACATGTTTGGTTATATCTCTAACATGTGGTTGTATCTCTAATATGTGGTCATGTTTGGTTATATCTCTAACATGTGGTCATGTTTGGTTAGATCTCTGATATGTGGTCATGTTTGGTTGTATCTCTAACATGTGGTTATATCTCTAACATGTGGTCATGTTTGGTTAGATCTCTGACATGTTTGGTTATATCTCTAACATGTGGTCATGTTTGGTTAGATCTCTAACATGTGGTCATGTTTGGTTAGATCTCTAACATGTGGTCATGTTTGGTTAGATCTCTAACATGTGGTCATGTTTGGTTAGATCTCTAACATGTGGTCATGTTTGGTTGTATCTCTAACATGTGGTCATGTTTGGTTAGATCTCTGACATGTTTGGTTAGATCTCTAACATGTGGTCATGTTTGGTTATATCTCTAACATGTGGTCATGTTTGGTTATATCTCTAACATGTGGTCATGTTTGGTTAGATCTCTGACATGTTTGGTTAGATCTCTAACATGTGGTCATGTTTGGTTATATCTCTAACATGTGGTCATGTTTGGTTAGATCTCTAACATGTGGTCATGTTTGGTTAGATCTCTAACATGTGGTCATGTTTGGTTAAATCTCTAACATGTGGTCATGTTTGGTTAAATCTCTAACATGTGGTCATGTTTGGTTATATCTCTAACATGTGGTCATGTTTGGTTATATCTCTAACATGTTTGGTTATATCTTTGACATGTGATTATGTTTGGTTATATCTCTAACATGTGGTCATGTTTGGTTAGATCGCTAACATGTGGTCATGTTTGGTTATACCTCTGACATGTGGTCATGTTTGGTTAGATCTCTAACATGTGGTCATGTTTGGTTAGATCTCTAACATGTGGTCATGTTTGGTTAGATCTCTAACATGTGGTCATGTTTGGTTAGATCTCTAACATGTTTGGTTATATCTCTGACTAGTGGTCATGTTTGGTTATATCTCTAACATGTGGTCATGTTTGGTTATATCTCTAATATGTGGTCATGTTTGGTTATATCTCTAACATGTGGTCATGTTTGGTTATATCTCTAACATGTGGTCATGTTTGGTTATATCTCTAACATGTGGTCATGTTTGGTTATATCTCTAATATGTGGTCATGTTTGATTATATCTCTAATATGTGGTCATGTTTGGTTAGATCTCTGACATGTTTGGTTATATCTCTAACATGTGGTCATGTTTGGTTATATCTCTAACATGTGGTCATGTTTGGTTAGATCTCTAACATGTGGTCATGTTTGGTTAGATCTCTGACATGTGGTCATGTTTGGTTAGATCTCTAACATGTGGTCATGTTTGGTTAGATCTCTAACATGTGGTCATGTTTGGTTAGATCTCTAACATGTGGTCATGTTTGGTTAGATCTCTAACATGTGGTCATGTTTGGTTATATCTCTAATATGTGGTCATGTTTGGTTATATCTCTGACATGTGGTCATGTTTGGTTAGATCTCTAACATGTGGTCATGTTTGGTTGTATCTCTAACATGTGGTCATGTTTGGTTAGATCTCTGACATGTTTGGTTAGATCTCTAACATGTGGTCATGTTTGGTTATATCTCTAACATGTGGTCATGTTTGGTTATATCTCTAACATGTGGTCATGTTTGGTTAGATCTCTGACATTATTGGTTAGATCTCTAACATGTGGTCATGTTTGGTTATATCTCTAACATGTGGTCATGTTTGGTTAGATCTCTGACATGTGGTCATGTTTGGTTATATCTCTAACATGTGGTCATGTTTGGTTATATCTCTAACATGTTTGGTTAGATCTCTAACATGTGGTCATGTTTGGTTAGATCGCTAACATGTGGTCATGTTTGGTTAGATCGCTAACATGTGGTCATGTTTGGTTATATCGCTAACATGTGGTCATGTTTGGTTAGATCGCTAACATGTGGTCATGTTTGGTTATATCTCTAACATGTGGTCATGTTTGGTTATATCTCTAACATGTGGTTATATCTCTAACATGTGGTTATATCTCTAACATGTGGTCATGTTTGGTTAGATTGCTAACATGTGGTCATGTTTGGTTAGATCGCTAACATGTGGTCATGTTTGGTTAGATCTCTAACATGTGGTCATGTTTGGTTAGATCTCTAACATGTGGTCATGTTTGGTTATATCTCTAACATGTGGTTATATCTCTAACATGTGGTTATATCTCTAACATGTGGTCATGTTTGGTTAGATCTCTAACATGTGGTCATGTTTGGTTATATCTCTAACATGTGGTCATGTTTGGTTATATCTCTAACATGTGGTCATGTTTGGTTAGATCTCTGACATGTGGTCATGTTTGGTTATATCTCTAACATGTGGTCATGTTTGGTTGTATCTCTAACATGTGGTCATTTTTGGTTATATCTCTGACATGTGGTCATGTTTGGTTATATCTCTAACATGTGGTCATGTTTGGTTAGATCTCTGACATGTGGTCATGTTTGGTTGTATCTCTAACATGTGGTCATGTTTGGTTATATCTCTGACATGTGGTCATGTTTGGTTATATCTCTAACATGTGGTCATGTTTGGTTAGATCTCTGACATGTGGTCATGTTTGGTTGTATCTCTAACATGTGGTCATGTTTGGTTAGATCTCTGACATGTTTGGTTATATCTCTAACATGTGGTCATGTTTGGTTATATCTCTAACATGTGGTCATGTTTGGTTATATCTCTAACATGTTTGGTTAGATCTCTAACATGTGGTTGTATCTCTAATATGTGGTCATGTTTGGTTAGATCTCTAATATGTGGTCACGTTTGGTTATATCTCTGACATGTGGTCATGTTTGGTTATATCTCTAACATGTGGTCATGTTTGGTTATATCTCTAACATGTTTGGTTATATCTCTAACATGTGGTTGTATCTCTAATATGTGGTCATGTTTGGTTATATCTCTAACATGTGGTCATGTTTGGTTAGATCTCTGATATGTGGTCATGTTTGGTTGTATCTCTAACATGTGGTTATATCTCTAACATGTGGTCATGTTTGGTTAGATCTCTAACATGTGGTCATGTTTGGTTAGATCTCTAACATGTGGTCATGTTTGGTTAGATCTCTAACATGTGGTCATGTTTGGTTAGATCTCTAACATGTGGTCATGTTTGGTTAGATCTCTAACATGTGGTCATGTTTGGTTGTATCTCTAACATGTGGTCATGTTTGGTTAGATCTCTGACATGTTTGGTTAGATCTCTAACATGTGGTCATGTTTGGTTATATCTCTAACATGTGGTCATGTTTGGTTATATCTCTAACATGTGGTCATGTTTGGTTAGATCTCTGACATGTTTGGTTAGATCTCTAACATGTGGTCATGTTTGGTCATATCTCTAACATGTGGTCATGTTTGGTTAGATCTCTAACATGTGGTCATGTTTGGTTAGATCTCTAACATGTGGTCATGTTTGGTTAAATCTCTAACATGTGGTCATGTTTGGTTAAATCTCTAACATGTGGTCATGTTTGGTTATATCTCTAACATGTGGTCATGTTTGGTTATATCTCTAACATGTTTGGTTATATCTTTGACATGTGATTATGTTTGGTTAGATCTCTAACATGTTTGGTTATATCTCTAACATGTGGTTATATCTCTAACATGTGGTCATGTTTGGTTATATCTCTAACATGTGGTCATGTTTGGTTAGATCGCTAACATGTGGTCATGTTTGGTTATACCTCTGACATGTGGTCATGTTTGGTTAGATCTCTAACATGTGGTCATGTTTGGTTAGATCTCTAACATGTGGTCATGTTTGGTTAGATCTCTAACATGTGGTCATGTTTGGTTAGATCTCTAACATGTTTGGTTATATCTCTGACATGTGGTCATGTTTGGTTATATCTCTAACATGTGGTCATGTTTGGTTATATCTCTAATATGTGGTCATGTTTGGTTATATCTCTAACATGTGGTCATGTTTGGTTATATCTCTAACATGTGGTCATGTTTGGTTATATCTCTAACATGTGGTCATGTTTGGTTATATCTCTAATATGTGGTCATGTTTGATTATATCTCTAATATGTGGTCATGTTTGGTTAGATCTCTGACATGTTTGGTTATATCTCTAACATGTGGTCATGTTTGGTTATATCTCTAACATGTGGTCATGTTTGGTTAGATCTCTAACATGTGGTCATGTTTGGTTAGATCTCTGACATGTGGTCATGTTTGGTTAGATCTCTAACATGTGGTCATGTTTGGTTAGATCTCTAACATGTGGTCATGTTTGGTTAGATCTCTAACATGTGGTCATGTTTGGTTAGATCTCTAACATGTGGTCATGTTTGGTTATATCTCTAATATGTGGTCATGTTTGGTTATATCTCTGACATGTGGTCATGTTTGGTTAGATCTCTAACATGTGGTCATGTTTGGTTGTATCTCTAACATGTGGTCATGTTTGGTTAGATCTCTGACATGTTTGGTTAGATCTCTAACATGTGGTCATGTTTGGTTATATCTCTAACATGTGGTCATGTTTGGTTAGATCTCTGACATTATTGGTTAGATCTCTAACATGTGGTCATGTTTGGTTATATCTCTAACATGTGGTCATGTTTGGTTAGATCTCTGACATGTGGTCATGTTTGGTTATATCTCTAACATGTGGTCATGTTTGGTTATATCTCTAACATGTTTGGTTAGATCTCTAACATGTGGTCATGTTTGGTTAGATCGCTAACATGTGGTCATGTTTGGTTAGATCGCTAACATGTGGTCATGTTTGGTTAGATCGCTAACATGTGGTCATGTTTGGTTAGATCGCTAACATGTGGTCATGTTTGGTTATATCTCTAACATGTGGTCATGTTTGGTTATATCTCTAACATGTGGTTATATCTCTAACATGTGGTTATATCTCTAACATGTGGTCATGTTTGGTTAGATTGCTAACATGTGGTCATGTTTGGTTAGATCTCTAACATGTGGTCATGTTTGGTTAGATCTCTAACATGTGGTCATGTTTGGTTATATCTCTAACATGTGGTCATGTTTGGTTATATCTCTAACATGTGGTTATATCTCTAACATGTGGTTATATCTCTAACATGTGGTCATGTTTGGTTAGATCTCTAACATGTGGTCATGTTTGGTTATATCTCTAACATGTGGTCATGTTTGGTTATATCTCTAACATGTGGTCATGTTTGGTTAGATCTCTGACATGTGGTCATGTTTGGTTATATCTCTAACATGTGGTCATGTTTGGTTGTATCTCTAACATGTGGTCATTTTTGGTTATATCTCTGACATGTGGTCATGTTTGGTTATATCTCTAACATGTGGTCATGTTTGGTTAGATCTCTGACATGTGGTCATGTTTGGTTGTATCTCTAACATGTGGTCATGTTTGGTTAGATCTCTGACATGTTTGGTTATATCTCTAACATGTGGTCATGTTTGGTTATATCTCTAACATGTGGTCATGTTTGGTTATATCTCTAACATGTTTGGTTATATCTCTAACATGTGGTTGTATCTCTAATATGTGGTCATGTTTGGTTAGATCTCTAATATGTGGTCACGTTTGGTTATATCTCTGACATGTGGTCATGTTTGGTTATATCTCTAACATGTGGTCATGTTTGGTTATATCTCTAACATGTTTGGTTATATCTCTAACATGTGGTTGTATCTCTAATATGTGGTCATGTTTGGTTATATCTCTAACATGTGGTCATGTTTGGTTAGATCTCTGATATGTGGTCATGTTTGGTTGTATCTCTAACATGTGGTCATGTTTGGTTAGATCTCTGACATGTTTGGTTATATCTCTAACATGTGGTCATGTTTGGTTAGATCTCTAACATGTGGTCATGTTTGGTTAGATCTCTAACATGTGGTCATGTTTGGTTAGATCTCTAACATGTGGTCATGTTTGGTTAGATCTCTAACATGTGGTCATGTTTGGTTGTATCTCTAACATGTGGTCATGTTTGGTTAGATCTCTGACATGTTTGGTTAGATCTCTAACATGTGGTCATGTTTGGTTATATCTCTAACATGTGGTCATGTTTGGTTATATCTCTAACATGTGGTCATGTTTGGTTAGATCTCTGACATGTTTGGTTAGATCTCTAACATGTGGTCATGTTTTGTTATATCTCTAACATGTGGTCATGTTTGGTTAGATCTCTAACATGTGGTCATGTTTGGTTAGATCTCTAACATGTGGTCATGTTTGGTTAAATCTCTAACATGTGGTCATGTTTGGTTAAATCTCTAACATGTGGTCATGTTTGGTTATATCTCTAACATGTGGTCATGTTTGGTTATATCTCTAACATGTTTGGTTATATCTTTGACATGTGATTATGTTTGGTTAGATCTCTAACATGTTTGGTTATATCTCTAACATGTGGTTATATCTCTAACATGTGGTCATGTTTGGTTATATCTCTAACATGTGGTCATGTTTGGTTAGATCGCTAACATGTGGTCATGTTTGGTTATACCTCTGACATGTGGTCATGTTTGGTTAGATCTCTAACATGTGGTCATGTTTGGTTAGATCTCTAACATGTGGTCATGTTTGGTTAGATCTCTAACATGTGGTCATGTTTGGTTAGATCTCTAACATGTTTGGTTATATCTCTGACATGTGGTCATGTTTGGTTATATCTCTAACATGTGGTCATGTTTGGTTATATCTCTAATATGTGGTCATGTTTGGTTATATCTCTAACATGTGGTCATGTTTGGTTATATCTCTAACATGTGGTCATGTTTGGTTATATCTCTAACATGTGGTCATGTTTGGTTATATCTCTAATATGTGGTCATGTTTGATTATATCTCTAATATGTGGTCATGTTTGGTTAGATCTCTGACATGTTTGGTTATATCTCTAACATGTGGTCATGTTTGGTTATATCTCTAACATGTGGTCATGTTTGGTTAGATCTCTAACATGTGGTCATGTTTGGTTAGATCTCTGACATGTGGTCATGTTTGGTTAGATCTCTAACATGTGGTCATGTTTGGTTAGATCTCTAACATGTGGTCATGTTTGGTTAGATCTCTAACATGTGGTCATGTTTGGTTAGATCTCTAACATGTGGTCATGTTTGGTTATATCTCTAATATGTGGTCATGTTTGGTTATATCTCTGACATGTGGTCATGTTTGGTTAGATCTCTAACATGTGGTCATGTTTGGTTGTATCTCTAACATGTGGTCATGTTTGGTTAGATCTCTGACATGTTTGGTTAGATCTCTAACATGTGGTCATGTTTGGTTATATCTCTAACATGTGGTCATGTTTGGTTATATCTCTAACATGTGGTCATGTTTGGTTAGATCTCTGACATTATTGGTTAGATCTCTAACATGTGGTCATGTTTGGTTATATCTCTAACATGTGGTCATGTTTGGTTAGATCTCTGACATGTGGTCATGTTTGGTTATATCTCTAACATGTGGTCATGTTTGGTTATATCTCTAACATGTTTGGTTAGATCTCTAACATGTGGTCATGTTTGGTTAGATCGCTAACATGTGGTCATGTTTGGTTAGATCGCTAACATGTGGTCATGTTTGGTTAGATCGCTAACATGTGGTCATGTTTGGTTAGATCGCTAACATGTGGTCATGTTTGGTTAGATCGCTAACATGTGGTCATGTTTGGTTATATCTCTAATATGTGGTCATGTTTGGTTGTATCTCTAACATGTGGTCATGTTTGGTTAGATCTCTAACATGTGGTCATGTTTGGTTAGATCTCTGACATGTTTGGTTAGATCTCTAACATGTGGTCATGTTTGGTTTGATCGCTAACATGTGGTCATGTTTGGTTATATCTCTAACATGTGGTCATGTTTGGTTATATCTCTAACATGTGGTCATGTTTGGTTATATCTCTAAAATGTGGTCATGTTTGGTTATATCTCTAACATGTGGTCATGTTTGGTTATATCTCTAACATGTGGTCATGTTTGGTTATATCTCTAACATGTGGTCATGTTTGGTTATATCTCTAACATGTGGTCATGTTTGGTTAGATCTCTAACATGTGGTCATGTTTGGTTAGATCTCTAACATGTGGTCATGTTTGGTTAGATCTCTAACATGTGGTCATGTTTGGTTAGATCTCTAACATGTGGTCATGTTTGGTTATATCTCTGACATGTGGTCATGTTTGGTTAAATCTCTAACATGTGGTCATGTTTGGTTAGATCTCTAACATGTTTGGTTTTATCTCTAACATGTGGTCATGTTTGGTTAGATCTCTAACATGTTTGGTTATATCTTTGACATGTGATTATGTTTGGTTAGATCTCTAACATGTTTGGTTATACCTCTGACATGTGATCATGTTTGGTTAGATCTCTAACATGTTTGGTTAGATCTCTAACATGTTTGGTTAGATCTCTAACATGTTTGGTTAGATCTCTAACATGTTTGGTTAGATCTCTAACATGTGGTCATATTTGGTTAGATCTCTAACATGTGGTCATGTTTGGTTAAATCTCTAACATGTGGTCATGTTTGGTTATATCTCTAACATGTGGTCATGTTTGGTTATATCTCTAACATGTTTGGTTATATCTTTGACATGTGATTATGTTTGGTTATATCTCTAACATGTTTGGTTTTATCTCTAACATGTGGTCATGTTTGGTTAGATCTCTAACATGTTTGGTTATATCTTTGACATGTGATTATGTTTGGTTAGATCTCTAACATGTTTGGTTATACCTCTGACATGTGGTCATGTTTGGTTATATCTCTAACATGTGGTCAGGTTTGGTTAGATCTCTAATATGTGGTCATGTTTGGTTATATCTCTAACATGTGGTTATATCTCTAACATGTGGTCATGTTTGGTTATATCTCTAACATGTGGTCATGTTTGGTTAGATCGCTAACATGTGGTCATGTTTGGTTATACCTCTGACATGTGGTCATGTTTGGTTAGATCTCTAACATGTGGTCATATTTGGTTATATCTCTAATATGTGGTCATGTTTGGTTAGATATCTGACATGTTTGGTTATATCTCTAACATGTGGTCATGTTTGGTTATATCTCTAACATGTGGTCATGTTTGGTTATATCTCTAACATGTGGTCATGTTTGGTTATATCTCTAACATGTGGTCAT